>NC_136513.1:68242113-68399613 GCF_053919585.1 Euprymna scolopes | reverse complement strand
TGTATGCTAGCTCGGACACCGATCTACACCAGCTTCTGCAGGTAGTACACACATTCTCCAATGACATCGGAATGAAGTTTGGCCTGGATAAATGTGCCAAATGTACACTCAGATCTGGGAAGAAGACCCACACAGAAAATATGCAGCTTAATGAAAACATCGACATCAGGGATCTAGAAGAGCATGAGCCTTACAAGTACCTTGGCATTGAGGAAAACGAGAACATACAGCATGCCAAGATGAGGGAGAAGATTAGTAAAGAATATGTACGCCGGGTGAGGAAAATATGCAAAACATAACTCACAAATAAAAATAAAATTACTGCCATCAACAAGCTTGCTATGCCAGTAATAACAGACAGCTTTGGTATCATTGACTGGCCACAAAAATACATCAACCGGCTAGACGTAAAGACACGGAAGCTACTAACACTTCATAAAATAATATCTATCAAGACTGTATTTGGGACTCTCAGAGATCAATCATCAACATAGGGCAACTATTGTGAGCACCGGTCAATATCTGAGAAGCTCCCAGAACCACACCCTCTCAATAGTATATGAACATCAAAAGTCAAGAGCCAGCAGAACAACATCAGTCATCCAGCTGGCCAATCATTTTGGTCAGGGCTGTCTCTCAGATGAGGATGAAGCACCAAACAAGCCTGCCACAGAAATAGCAAGAAAGAGCCGGCAGAAATATACCGAAACCTTCCAAAGGACGAACCTTAAAGAATGGAACCAACATCAGCGTGCAAAGTATTTTTTTTGGGGGGGGGGGGCTCTCTCAGGAATCCATAGACAAAGAATGTTCCTTGGACTGGCTCAAGAGGGGAGCCCTCCACCACGATTGGGAAAGGATTATAATGGGTGCTCAAGACCAAGGATTGATGACCAATGCATTCAAGAATATGACAGGTATCAGTAATGACAATAAATGCAGGTTCTGCTATACAGAATTGGAAAGTGTTAGTCATTTGATATCAAGTTGCAAGGTTCTTTTGGGGGACGGCTACTATACAGCGAGACATGATGGAGTATGTAAGTACCTCCATTGGACCATCTGTAAAAAAATTAAACATTCAGTGTAACAACAAATCCTGGGAACATCAACCGGAAAGGACAGTTGGAAATGGCTTATATACCATACATTACGATCATGTAATCCCTACAGCCACCTATCTGGAAAATGCTGCTGTCAAACCTGACTTGGTTATATGGAATAAGTCAGAGAGAGTTGCAACCTTGATTGAAGTGAATGTCCCTAATGATGGAGGTCTGAACAGAGCTGAACGGAAGAAACAGACCAAATATCAAGGTCTCATGTATGATATGAAAAGAAACTGGAATCTTACGGAGATATCAGTTATTATAGGTGCCACAGAGCTTATAAAGAAGAACCTGAAGTCCTACCTAACTAATATTCCTGGTGAACCAAGTGCAAAAGAGATCCAGACAATTGCACTTAAGACAACAGTGAGGATATTAAAAAGAGCTCTCGGTTGGTTTCAATAAAAAGCAGGGCAATATTGGCAGCTGGTTTGGCTGCCCCATACCCAGCATTACAATCTTCAAAGGAAGGAAATTAAAAAAAAATAAAAAATAACAAATGTGAACAATGACAACTTACACAGACAATTTTTACTAAAGCGATGAATAACATTGTCGGTGGGATCACCAGCAAAAGACTCATAACTTCACAAAGTTTCTTTCGTACTACCTGAAATTCAAAATGCTTTTCATTCGAAAAGAGAAATGCCAAGATGTGAATTATATTTGGATACAATCGTTTATTTCCATGCTGGGCCCATTTTCTGAGTGTGTACACACTTCTACAAGTCTACATTTTACTAATTCGCCCTTTGACTATCTCGTTACGTCACTAACTCCATATGACCAAAGACACAAATCGGATGGTTCACCTTCGTCACGTATTTTGTTTAAATTAGTTAACATTTTTTCACGAAGTAAACATTTTTGGGAACTATTTTAGCATAAATAATTTTTATCCTAAAAAATACCTTTCACCTTGATAGCATTCTGTTTTCTGATTCTGTTTTTACAAATATCAATAACAATCATAATATAAAAAAAAAAAATGTACTAAATTTAAAAATGCATACATTTTTTTTTTGTGAAATATGGAAGGGAGGGATGTTACATGGTAAGGGCTGTCCCCTTTTCATGTAAGTATAAAAATAGAGAGATTAGTTAAAATGAAAATGAAATAGCAATAGACGAAATTCGAACCTCGTAATTTAGGTTTAGAAATAGATTACGTGTGAGAATTTAAAAATGTAAAACAAACGATTGTTTAGAATAGAGATAAAATATTTCAAGAAAAGAATGTGAACTGTCAAGTTTGTTATGAAATTTTTAATTGAAAGAATGTAGCTATAAGATAATGTTTTTAACATATTGGAAAAATAGGTTACTGAGTATAGGTTAAAATTCCTTTTGTAGAAAAAGGAAAAGTTTTGGACACGCATATCCAGAACACGTGAAAGAAGGCACATGTTTTAACATGTGTATGACGTCACGGAAAATAGAAAGTTCTAGTTATAGAGAAAAAACTTTAGAGTAAAAGAAGACGGTCAGTGAGACAGTCGGTGAGAAACTCAGAGAGAGTCTGGAGTTTGGAATTCGAACGTATAGGAAGCGAGACGTCACTTTGAAACTAAAATGTGAAGCTTTGAATTCTTGATGAGGAAACCATGGCCGGTCGTGTGAAGAATAAACTCATCTGTGTTTTTATAAAACGTCGTCTTGTCTTATGATTCTTACAAAAAGGTGAAGTGAAAATTGTATTATATATTTGTGTTATAAAATGTCATTACATACACGTCTCGACATCTCATGTCTACACAATGTCTGAACACTGAACACTATCTCATCATTCTAAGAGCTTTCTTCTTCTACACGTCTAAGGAATGAACATTTAAAATATAGGAATCTCTCATAATATGAACAATCTCTCTCACAACATCCCTCTCTAGAACTCTATCAAGAACTCTCTCAACAGCATCACTTGTAATAAGACTCTCTCTCAACGACAAACACTGTAATAAGACAAACTCTCACTAAGACTCGTATCTTTACTAATAAGAACTCACGTAACATACGCGCACAAGTGGTACCTTCGTCTAATAATAATAACAATATAACACAAATATCAATAACAATCATAAAAATAATCGTCCAGCTAACTTGATGTTGCCTGAACCAACTACTCAACAGTTGGAATTTGTGACAGATTTCCATTGTATCAACATTAAACGTGAACGCACCCCCTCATGATATTATCGTACCATCTTTGGACAGAACAGATACTACACCTTGAGCCTATCCCCAAAGTAAAAAGTGTATTTTAGTTTTACATTCGACACAACAACGACACCAGATGGAATTTAAAAAATTATTTTTTGCTGTTGCATTGCATCTTCAGCAATCAGTCATTCCCATTTTTTAAAAGATCGGTGGAACGTGATAACGTACATACGAAATCGTATTAGTATATTTTTTTTATTAAAACAAGTGTTCTTAATTTCTTTGCTGAAACTGTTTGGATTTGATTTAAACAAAATTCAATCTGTTTGTTTCATATCCCAAAATTATCACCAATCCCCAAAAGAGAAAGAATTTAAAAAAACAAACAAACAATGTATGAAGCAGCTTTTTAAATGTCCAACCATAAGCCGCAGAGACTAATAAACATGTCAGTAAGTTTCACTCTTATATTGTAGCTAAGTTTGGATAAAAAATAAAGCATATGCATGATAATTGTCCCAGTTAAGAAATTATATATTTAATAATGTACATCACAAATACTGACCCATTGGGTTACAAGTCATCCAACTCTCTCTATATAAAGTTAGGTAAGTGTATATTTGTATGCACAGGATTCACTCATAAACTATTTAACTGATCATTATGTATTTTGGATCATAGCTACAGATGTAAATAGTGGCAATGTAGGGTATATTTAGCTTTAGTTTTCTGCAAAAAAAAAAAAATAAATAAATAAAAATGTGTGGAAGCTGTTTATGAAAATTCAGATTTTTGTGAAATTTTAACATAATGTATTAGACATCAATTATGAAATATTTCCCCAATTTCAGTTTATTTGGGTATTTTATAGGGTTTTAGAAAGCTTATGCTTCCCCATATGTGGACAAACCATTTCAAAAATAAAATATTTCAAATGTGCACTGAATTTAAGCCATAGTCATAGTTAGTATTATAGTCATAAACTAATTAAGTAAAATATTCTAAATTTCAATTTGTTCTTAAGACGTCTTAAGTCTAAAACTTTAGATATTCAAAATTAGAAATTGGGTTTTGATCAAAATTTGAATAAGGATTCTAGACATATGGTTTAATAACATGATATCTTGATTTTAACCTTCGTAAGAATACATAAAAGTGAAGCAAGAGTGTTTTGTTTTATGAAATTATTTTACCCGCCTTCGAACGGTTATTTTTCTGGCTAATGAATGTACATCCCCCCCCCCCGTAAAAGATCTATATATGCCAGAGTTCACACTGATATCCATATAAAATAATGCCTAAATGAGTGAAATTAAAAAAATTGAGAAACACAACGTCTCAAACTGAAAAATATAGAAAGCTGGGAAAAAAAGAAAAGAAAAAGAGAACATCTAATCACACAAATAATCTACTACTATTTAATAATTTATATTTTCATTAATTATTATTCCTTATTATTATTATTATTATTATTATTATTATTATTATTATTATTATTATTATTAGCAGTTCAGCACAGCTTTGCTCAGGCCCTATGCACTGTTCATAACTTTATATGCATATATATATATATATATATATATATATATATATATATATATATATATATATATATATATATATACAGTGATGATCATATTTATTGGCACGGTAAAATAAAAGTTAAATTTTGTCTAATAAATTCTAAAAAAGGGATTAAATTAAAGAAAATAACAAAGTATATTATGTATTTTTAACTGGCCTTTCCGATGCAGCAATCGGATTTTAGAAAAAATAAATAACAAAGGAACAACAAACATAATTGCAAAAAACCCTTGTTCAAAATTATTGGCACGGCTTTGTTTTTCTTTTAGTATCAGTATAATATCAATCAATTTCCGGTTTACGTGCTTTCTGAACTTTTTTATAGCCATATTATGCTTGTTTAACGCTAATTCAGTGAATAATTTTTTTCAGATAATTTTTAGATAGCGATTTATTTAAACTATTATAAGTGACTAAATTATAATTTTCAATCGCCATGGTTAAAACTAAGGAACACAGCGAAGACGTCAGGAAGCTTGTTGTAGCATGCCATACCAATGGGGAGGGATATGATAAGATTTCAAAGAAGCTAAACCTTCCCAAATCCACTGTTAGAGCCATAATAAACAAGTTCAAATCGCAAGGCCACGTTATGAGTTTAGAGGGTAGAGGGAGAAAAAGGATTCTTTCCCCAAGAGATGAACGGAAAATTGTTTGACAAGTAAAACAAAACCCAAGGATCTCTGTTGGGGAGATTGTTGATGAACAGAGCACCTCTGGAGTGAATGTATCTCGACATACAGTTGGTAGAGTTTTGAAGAGAGCTGGTTTAAAAGCATGTCGTCCGAGAAAGACTCCCTTATTGAAGCCTATGCACCTGAAAGCAAGGCTAGCCTTTGCAAAACGTCATATTGATAAAGATGTTGCATTCTGGAAACGTGTTCTATGGACTGACGAAACGAAAATAGAGTTATTTGGCCATAATAAAGTGTCTTATATTTACAGAAAATCTGGCGAAGCTTTCCTGCCTAAGAACACCATACCCACAGTGAAGCACGGTGGAGGCAGTTTGATGTTTTGGGGATCCTTTGCTGCCTCTGGACCAGGGCGACTTGTTAAGGTCACAGGTAGCATAAAAAAGGAAGATTATGTTAAAATATTGGATGAAAACCTGAAAGACTCTGCTAAAGAGCTCTCACTTGGTCGTCGTTGGTGGTTCATGCAAGATAATGACCCAAAGCATTCGGCTAAACTGACTAAGAAATGGCTTGAGGACAATCATATTAATGTTTTGGAGTGGCCATCACAAAGCCCAGACCTTAATCCAATTGAAAATTTATGGAGAACATTAAAATTGAGGGTAATGCAAAGGAAGCCTAAGAATCTTATTCAATTGGAGGATTATTGTCAGGAAGAGTGGGCTAAAATTACTACTGAAGAGTGCAACAACTTGGTTGTAAACTATGAAAAGCGACTGAGGAAGGTAATCAAGGCCAAAGGCTATACAATTGATTATTAAATAAATCGTGCCAATAATTTTGAACAAGGGTTTTTTGCAATTATGTTTGTTGTTCCTTTGTCATTTATTTTTTTCTAAAATCCGATTGCTGCATCGGAAAGGCCAGTTAAAAATACATAATATACTTTGTTATTTTCTTTAATTTAATCCCTTTTTTAGAATTTATTAGACAAAATTTAACTTTTATTTTACCGTGCCAATAAATATGATCATCACTGTATATATATATATATATATATATATATATATTAAAAAGTTTGACTCATGTTCAGGTAACCTACATTTCAAGTGTTTAGACCCAAAATATACGAAGGAGTTTGGTAGAGTTAGCTAAGGTCAGCTTTTTAAACTTTGACCTCTTGGCAGCCAAATTTTCGCCCCAAAACTAATTAAAAAGCTTGCTGCGTGTCCGATTACCCTTTATGTAGAATTTCAAGTGTTTAGACCAAAAATTGGCTGAATAGTTTGCTAGAGACTGCAAAGGTCAAATCTAACGAACTTTTACATCTTGGTAGCAAAGTTTTCAGCCAAAAACCGATTAAAAAGCTCGCCTTATGCCTAAATACACTTCATGTAAAATTTCAAATGTTTAGACCAAAAATAGGCTGAGTAATTTGGTAGAGATCGCAGAAGTCAATTTTTTCAAAACTTTGACTCCAATTTTGAGCCCTTAACATTTATTGTTTTAGACTCAAATTAAATTGAAAAGTTTGATCCATGTCCAAGTAACCTACATCTAAAATTTCGAGTGTTTATACCCAAAACTGGCGGAGAAGTTTGGAAAAGTTTTCAAAGGTCAAATCCTTGGACTTTGATCCCTTGACAGCTAAATTTCTGGCCAATAATCGCTTAAAAAGATTTTTTCGAGTCTCAATACGCATTATGTCAAATCTCGAGCCTGTGGACTGAAAATTGACACAGTAGTTTGGTAAGGAAATGTACATACACAGGCACACATACACAAACAGACAATTTCACTTTTATAGATATATATATAGATTATTATCGTTATTATCATCACTATTACTCACTAGAAGTTTTCACACAGCTCACCATCAAACATTTCTCTTTGATGTGGTGTTCCCTGAAATTTGAGTGACAGCAAGTTTCCCCAGATTTCCAGTATTCTCCACCTCTTTTGATAACATTGCAAATTAATTTGCGTTATCACAGCAGCCACTTACCATTGATTTCTCGTTAGTAGCGACCATTGGTCTTCACTGGAATTTGGATGGCAATAAACCTCCTCAAGATATCAGCCCTCTTTGCACTCATCCAGTGGAGGCCTGGTTTCTCTCCTCTATCTTTCTATCCTCCTTGATCCTCCTCTAGTATTTTGTGTGGTATCAATTGATGTCATTATTTCTGGGGGGGGGAGGGGGGGAAGGGTAACTTACAATGATACAATTTCAATTTTCTTGGCTAATTCTGTGTATTTGTTCCGCTTCTCAGTCTCCTTGATATTCGCCCTATGGTTTGCTAGAACAGCAAAATCTACGATTTGGAAGGACTTTTTCTTCTTATTAATTATTACAACATCCAGTCTTCTTGTTTGGATAGGTTTATCTATTTGCGCGTCCATGTTCCATAAGATTTTATGATTTTCGTTTTCAAGTTCTGCTGCCTTTTTAGACTAGTACCATTTTCTGGGTGTTCAAGATGCAGTTCTTTGCATAATTCCTTCCCCACTTGATCATGTCTCCATTTTTAATTTAAAAAATATTTTTTTTTAACTTTCCTCTGATTCTAATTAGTGTAAGTTTAAAACTGTAAATCTTCAACTTTCTTTTTTACTAAAATAGGTTAGTGATTATACTTTTTAAAATAGCTCTTCAATTTGGTGAATTATTTATCTATTAATTAATTTTTTCAATTTTGGTTCTCGTATATTTTCTCCTGAAAAATCAATACTTGTTAAAATATTATTGCAGTGTCTATTTTTTATGTATACTTCTAATGTGAACACTCCTTTTTTTTATTTCTATTGTATATTTGATATAATTGCTTTGTAACTTTGTGCACATCAGTGTAATACCTATTTTGCTAGTCTCTCTCTACTTTATTGTTGTTTTGATGAAAGGCGCTCGACTGAGATTCAGCCTTTCTTTCCTCCTTGTAAGACTTTCACAATAAGAATTCGTGTTGGAAAGTCTTTCCTTTCCTAGTGTCAGGCGGAATTTTCATGTACAGATCATCTTTGCAAGGAAAGAGCTTCACTTCAGCGGAACACATTACTGTGAGATTACCTCCCTACAAGTTACAAGTGGATCGTTTTCAGATCCAATATAAAAAAATCTTTACATGGACGATTCCATATGCAATCAAATGCAGTTTATAATGTTTGTACTTCCATAGTGTCCCTGATCTTTTAACTGGCAACGATTCCTGTCTCATAAATGCTTATCCTCGAGTAGCTTTTGGTCTTAATGAGTAAAAAAATGTATAAAACATTTCCCTTAAAGTTCAACAATTATTTATTTTCAAACAAATAAATGCACTGTTAGTAAAAATATTGAAAGAAGTGAAAAATCCAAAATCCAACAGACTCAAGTCAGCAATACATGTGATATATATTTGATAAATAATGCAAAGCTGAATTAATAGAAAAGATAGTGTTAAAAAAATCTGAAATTTTATCTTAGAAAAACAGAATATAAGAAAGAAAAAATGAATAGCGCCTGTTCCAACTATTTTCAGACAATTGAACATGGTCGTTATAAAATTAATGTTTAAAACACATTTTGGCAAATCCTTTGTATCTGCTGGATAATCAAGAAAAAAAATCCGTGGAAAAAGTTTTTTTCTACAGAAAACAAAATCGAACGAGAAAAATAAAAGAATAAATTATTGGTTAAGTGCCAGGTGTAAAATCAGAAACTCTAATACCACACAAGTTCACAGGCAATTCTAAACCAAAATTTTGAAGAGGAATTTCCAACTGCAAAGGTGGAATTTTAATCATCAGTTTGTTTAAGCTGAGAATGGGGCATCTTACCGGATGCCAGACATTTACCCTTGATCTCAGATATTATAATCGAGAGATCTTTTTAAGATTCTGACCTTCTCTTTAAGTGCAATTGTTTGTATCGCACTTGGTTCACCGGATATATTTTCCAGGTAGTTTTTGAAATTTTTTTTTCATGAGTTCAGTTACTCCTATAATTACTGGAATGGTAGAGATCTTCCTATGATTCCAATTTCTTTTAATTGCGCACATAAGATCTTGGTATTTCGTAATCTTTTACTTTTGTGCTCTGTTCAACCCAGCATCATTTGGGACACTAACTTCTACCAAGGTTGCTTCTTTCTCCTTTTCCTGTATCACTATGCCAGGTTTAATAGCTCTGTTTTCTAGGCATGTATCTGTAGGATTTGCATAGTCATAGTGGATGGTGTATGACTTATTTCCAAGGGTGTCCAGTTGGGAGGTGCGTGTTGAGCAAAAAAAAAAAAAAGTGTTAGTAGGCAGGCAGGTTTGAACCCGTGATGCAAAGATGGAAAAGAAAGTGACAGAAAACCTGACGTCTTACCCCTACTCTACGATGCGTTAAAATTAGGCCAAGTCAATCCAACCGATACGATGACTTGTAAAAATGGCTCGCAAAAAATTAACCCCTCCTTGTAGAAACCTGCCCAACTGAGGGTGAAAGAATTAATGTTTTTAGCCAATTTTTCTATATTTGTCGTCTGAGACGTTGAGCTTCAAAATGATGCCAATTTCATGAAAATCTGTTGCATTTGTCGAAAGTTTTAGGCATACATACATACATACATACATACATACATATATACATACATACATTTAAACAGACAGGTGAAATTTATATTATAGACTAGTCAGGGTGCCCGGCGTTGCCCTGGTGTTTGAAGGTGTGTGTTAAGAAAAAAAAAAGTGGTAGTATGCAGGCAGGCATGACGTGAAGTCGGAAAAGAAAGTTAAAGAAAATCTAACATCTTAGTTGATGTCTCCACCACGCGACCGGAAAAAGCGTTGAAATTAACCAAAGTCAATCCAATGGTGACAATGACTTGCTAAAATGTAGGTGTACCCCCCCTCCTTGTACAAAACGGCCGAGTTTAGGGTGAAGGAATGAATGTTTTGGACCAATTTTTCGATATTGCCACTTGGACATTACATTTAAACTTCTGCATGTCAGTACAGTCAGGGAAGCAGGAAACAGGGAGGAAATTCCAAAGTCTAACAGTCCAAGGGAAGAAACTATTAAAATAGAAGGCTTTCTGACATCTAGAGATCTCAATTGTGAAGTGGTGTGATTTTTCTATTTGTCGGGTTAGATGGTGGTATGTATGTTGAGGGGACACTAGTGCTATGAATTCATCAGAGCACATTCCATTAAAGTATTTATAAAACAGGCACATGGATGCAACATTGCAGCGATGGGACAGAGGTGAGAGCTTGATTGATAGTGTGAAATCTATTAGATTTGACTTTTTATTTTGACCCTATTTAAGAAGGAGGGACTAGCAGTAGATGCACAAGCCCAGATGTGGCAATGGTGGCTTTGTAGAGGTATAGGATACTATCAAATGTGAGTAATTTCCTAGCACGATAGAGAGATCCCACCTTCTTTGCAGCAGCCTTTGCAATGTCTTCAATGTATTTGTTCCAATTCATTTTGCCCGTGAATGTTAAACCGAGACGTTTGAATGATGAGTTCTCAGGTAGGATGTTAGTTGTCATTAATCCCTAATTGTGCACCAAACAGATACCATAATACTTAGTTCGATGCATCTTATCATAACAAAGGTCCATACAAAATTTCAACCATGTTGGCCGAGTAATTTCTGAGTAAAAGTAGAAGGCACAGAAAGACAGACAGACTAAGAGAAATATATACATATATATATACATATATATATATATAAATATATAGGATTGATATGTAGTTTGTTTGAAGCATTGTGTGGGATAGGTATGTAGTAGAGAAATATATATATATATATATATATATATATATATATATATATATATATATATATATATATATATATATATATATAGTCGTTGTTGGTAAGAGAAGACGAGAACAAGTGGCGATTTACAAAAGATTTGAAAAGGGAATTTTTTCCGAAATTAATAATGGATATTTTCGCAGACATAACAAGTAAGACATTTTACCTAATACAACTGAATAAATATATGTATATATAAAATATATGTATGTACTTATTGATTTGTAAATCGCCACTTGTTCTCGTCTTCTCTTACCAACAACGACTATGCATAAATATATATATATGTGTGTGTGTGTGTGTGTGTGTGTGCGTGTGTGTGTGTGTGCGCGTGTGCGCGCTCGCGCGTGTGTGCGTGTGTAATTGTTAAAATATCATTGTATTGTATATGTAGAGGGACAGAATTGCTGGTTTTAAGTCAATGTTATCGATAATACATAAGAGTTACTCAACACATAAAGCATATGAAATCAAAGGTTATGGAAATATTTACTCATCCAACAGACATTTCTCTTATCTTTCTCACTCTTCTGCAGCGATCGCCATTAAATAATGATGCTTTATTTTTGAAACAGTTAATTTCTAACTTTCTACTTAAGATATGATTAATGATATTAGTCTTTTATCTTTTGTGCACCTTTCGAAATCTTACTAGTTTGTCCCATATATACTTCCTCATTTATAGCTGGGATGTTATCACATCAACCTTCTTTGTCATGCCCTTAACCCAAAAAAGAGATCAACTGTAATGATGAGTTTGCAAATACTCATTTTATAAGTAGAACTCAGTCCCCTACCCACCAGCTTTACCTGATGTTGACAAACTCTTTAAATGTGCCACGCCCCTTATATAAGGAATGTGTGTGCTGTAATTGATGCAGATGGGTGTTTTCTTCCTCAACGCAGGGTGGATAAATGTTCCATTGGAGGCTGGTGCTGATGTCCTTTCATTTTCCTCTCGGATTTGTTGGATCGCTGCTGATGACTTACATCCGGTATTAAAAGCAACGAATTCTTTCTTAAGACAAAAGGGAAAGTGGCAACTTCAGATAAAATCCCACATGCATTCGACCCTCCCCTTCAATTACATGTGCGAGATAAGCTTTCTCTTTTTGGAAGATGAGGACGGCGTCATTAAGAACCATTAAAAGTTTATTTTTCCTCTTTTAAAATGCGTCACTTTAAACTGAATTTTCTCTCTTTTTCATTTTCATTTTTTTATTTTTGTTAATCGCAAACAACGCATATTGCCACAAAAGCATAAGGAGCTATTGTGGGGAGCAGGGAGGGAATTCCAAAAGCAAACGATTAAAGAAACGAAGCTATTAAAATGGAACATTTTCCCTCATCTAGGAATTTTGAGAAAGAATCGTATTTTACTGCTAGTCGGGCGGATTAAAGTATTTATGTTGAGGGAATACAAATGCTAAGTTCATCGAATTTTTGTACTTGATGGAAGCATTTGTAAAATAAGTGCGATTGATCTTTTTCAAATTTGTCGAAATGTCTTTTAATAGAAGACAATATTATTTACACACTTTGCTTTTACAGAATTTTTTATGGAATCTGTTCGAAGCGTCAGAAGATTTATTATTACTTATCGATTCTTGATCGGACAAAAGTCAGCAGTTTAGGTCAACCGATCAAATTCTGAAATATTGCATGCAGTATAAAACCCCAAACATAACGTTTTTCTTTTTCTCTTTTCTCCCTTTCTTTCACAGACAACACATATGTGTACAACACAATCATGTCTGGGACCTTTAGGGGGGAAGTACCTAAACTTGGGTATGCCCAGGAAAGCACACACGCACGCCACTTTCCAAATACATATATGCAGTTGGTATATGCATTCTCTCATTCACAAAATAGACACACTAATATACACACATGCACACACATGCACACACATACACACATGCACACACATGCACATCTTCATGCCTATCTTACATACACCCATGTAAAAGTACATGGCGATAGTTGAAATGGACACATATTCTCAATTTCTGCTTACATGAAAAACAGCTCTTTTACTCAGAAACATTCCTTGGGGTCTTTGAACTCTCATTATTGTTCCTTACCACAAAAGTTATTTCTACTAAATGAATATATGTTGATCTATTTCAAATTCAATATGCCAATATGCACACCAGATAATTGAAGACATTAATAAACGTGAGGAAAAATAAAGATTCAGATTATCTAATGCGCCTTCATGCTTTTAACAAGTGGATCATCACAAGTCATCAATCTCGCTTTTGTTTCTTCACACGCTATGTTGACTCAACCACTCTTTAATATCTCTTAATGTCTCTTTAAACATTCAGAGAAAAAGTGACTCTTTTTTCAGCATTGTTATCTAATTTACACACACACACACACACATATATATATATATATATATATATATATATATATATATATATATATATATATATATATATATATATCTCGATAAACACCACACCATATATGTAAATTGCTGGGTCAAGGATAAGAATTTATCTGGTCTGGTGAAGTATATACCTAAGTGATGTTATTTCAGAATAAATCACTAGGAAAAGGTGCACCATTTTTTGCATGAGCCATGTTGCATCCAGCCATGTTGAAAAGATCTTATTTGGGCTTTGAATATCATATTAATTTGAATATTTGTTCAGGGTTTACTTGTAGTATGAAGTATCCTCATGTCTGATCGTACTGACAAACCCTTGTGCAGAGAGAGAGAGAGAGAGAGAGAGAGAGAGAGAGAAAGAGAGAGAGAGAGAGAGAGAGAGCAAAAACATTTAAGATGTGTGTGTGTGTGTGTGTGTGTGTGTGTGTGTGTGTAAATATTTATTCAGTAAGTAATGAAGTGAAATAAAATGCAAACAGCGGCAGCAGCTTGCTTGAAGTATTAGTATTAAAACTGTTTGTAAAGAAAACAATAATTTTTTTTTCCAAATCAATTTTATTATAAAACGTGTATTGAAAAGAAAAGATAGAAGCGTATAAAAATGATAAATTTCTAGAAATGCACCAAATTTTATGAAGTATATATTTAAGTCATAATAAAAGTATATATCTAAGTCATAATAAAAGTATATATTTAAGTCATAATAAAAGTATATATTTAAGTCATAATAAAAGTATATATTTAAGTCATAATAAAAGTAGGAAGTGAAGCTTGGGTTTCGGCAAATCTTGTAAATTTCGTTTCCTTTTTTCCCTTTGGTCCTCACATTTCATGAGCGATGCGTCTGACAAAGGGGGATGAATTGCTGTTGTCTGGGTTATCTATTGTTTTGAGTAGGTGGTATATTGAGATTTTCAATGCTCATCACTCAACTGCCAAGCTAGTCATCTAATCAACCCGTATTTATGAATGGGATGGCGTCTTGATAAATGATAACCCATTAGTTTAAAAATATGCAGTTATAAAAATTCCTGTTAAAGTGAACCGTTCGATTCAATGATGCTAATAAAAGTGAACATACGTGTGTCCGGTTCAGTCCATTGTATGAAGAAGAGAATGCTAGGGTGGAGGTAGAATGAATCAGAAAATGAAAAACGGTAGTAGGTAGAGTCGTGGTGACTGTGGTTGTGGCTACTACTGCTTCTTTCAAATCTGTTACTCTCAACAATTTAGAATTCAATTTTTAAAATTTTCAGTGTTACTGCTTTTGCTTCGATTATCTACCTTCTTTTTTCATTGATTGATTTGTTCTTAAAATGAAACATTTCTCTATCATTTTTGACAGAATATATCCTAAACTTATGTTTAGCCAATCTAATTTTTGTTTATCCTATTGAAAGTTATGTGTGTGTGTGTGTGTGAGAGAGAGAGAGAGAGAGAGAGAGAGAGAGAGAGAGAGAGAGAGAGAGAGAGAGAGAGAAGGGGAATAGAGGGAGCAGGAGGTAAATAAAGAGAAAAAGAGAGACAAAGAGAAGGAAAGACAGGGAAGTTTGAAATAGCAGTAGCATTTTTTTAAATTAATATCTTATTTGCCTTTCAAAAGTTGGATTAAAATTTTAGAATTTTTTTTTTAATTCTAGAAAAAGTTTCATTTTGCTTCGTAATATCTATTTGTACATATGTGTGAGAGAAATGAAGGGAAGATGGGGCTTGTTAAGGGAGCAATAGCAGTAGTTTTGTCTTTTTTCTTATCGATTAGTTTTATTTTCTTGTTCTTATCCGATTAGTTTCGTTTCAATGATTTCAAGTAGTGAATAGGAATTAAATTGTAAATAGATAGTGAATGGGCGAAGTCAGCTAGTAGCAAATAAAAAGAACACACACCTACTTCGTCTTGGATTATGAAATAAACAAACAATGAAAGGAATATGCCTTTATTTATGATAGCATGGTGAGACTGGTTAAATAATAAATAGAATTAGTATAACCTTTGACATACTTAGTTTAGATATATATCCATAGTGGTACATGCACATGATAGTGGCATTGCTGAAGAGAAAAACAGAAAAAAAAAGTAATAAAGAAATAGTTATGAAAAAAAGTTAACTTTGTCCTAAAAGGGAAGACTACAGAAATATGATGACATTGCAAAACTGATTTAACAAAAATCTTTCATTTTGAACCTACCCAACATCTCCCTTGAATCTTTTTACTCAATCATTCTTTTTTAAGCTTTAGTAATGTATGCACATGTGTGTGTGTGTGCGCGCACGCGCATGTGTGCGTGTGTGTCTGTTAATAATGATTTTTCCCAAATGTGTAACACATGGTGACAAGGAAGAATTCAGTGTTATTGATACCCTTTCTCCATAACATCATTATCATCGTATCTAATGTCCCCCACGAGACCTCCAAGCATTCCCTTAAGGGCCTCTCATAGTACGGATAGATTCAGTGCAGACTCAAAGACTACCAGAATGCTTCTTCCACCAAAGCAAGGAAAGACATAATTGCTACAGATTTTGTCTCTTTGGTATTGCAAGAGGAACTAAGGTTTCATTATTTATGGAATGTCATTTAATCTCATCGGATTTTCAAGAGGCAGACGACTTTTTTTAGAAGTTTTGCTAAAAGTGTTTATGAATATGATTCTTGACTAAAATATTTGATAATAAAATGTAGAATTGCTCTAATGGAAGAAATGAGTTACTGACTGATTCTATCGTCAAATGATTTTGGAGTTTTCAGTCATGTGGTATAAGTTTCATTATTTATGCTTGCTTTTGTTGGTTTCCATGTTCAGTTCACTGAAGAAGACCAAGGAAAACATGAAAGGGATGATGATGATGATGATGATGATGATGATGATGGTGGTGGTGGTGGTTGTTGTTGTTATTGTTGCTGTTGTTGAGCATCATTCATGAGGATTTTGTGGGCATTGGCATTTCCATGTGAAGGTTGCCAACTGAAAGTGTTTCTGTGGAATGACCTGAATTCAAATTTGGCACATGCAGGTTGTCAGTCCGTATCGTTAACTGCTGAGCCACCATCACCTGCTGCTGCTGCTAATGATGATAATGATGATGATAATGATGATGATGATGGCAGCATATCACAACATTGAGTAATTTTTTACTGAAACATAACATCCACTCTACATGAATCATTAAACATGAATTACTATTTTACCAAAATCAGAAGGAAAATCGGGGTTAATACCTTTCTTTATTGTAACAAGGCATAAGTTAACATAATAAATCTTATTGAATTTGCATAGATTTCGACAATTTCATAGTTTGTGTTGGTAATCTTTAAGTCCGCACGCCACTGATTTAGAACTAACAGGCAATTCCAGCTTTATCTGTGATTGATGGTAGATCCTGGATTTCATATTACCATTTTCAATTTTCATAATTTACAATTTTCAATTTATAAATATATAAAAATCACATAAAATCTTGTCGTTTCTGTTTATAGATGCCAGCAGAACAGAAACTTGACAAGATTTTTGTAAAATCCGAAATTGAAGATTAATGCCAATATTAGAATAAATTGTTTATTTTGCCACACTTACATGGAATCGCAAACACGTGATTCCAGTGTGGCAAAGCTGTACAATCTTTTAGTGGTTGACATGTTTCAGATGAAACATGTCGACCACTAAAAGTAAAATTAGAAGAACAGCAAAAAGATAAAGATATTGAAAAGTCTGGTATGGCTGACCACATTTGAGAGAAAAGGAAACCATTTAATGAAAACATTAAATCGTGTTGACATTTAGTAATGCATGTACACATTACTGCGATGCTGGATGCATCATGGTCATTGACCTTTGGATGATTACCTCTCACTTGAGAAGTGAAGGATATGAGGAGACTCGATTCTGGCATACATCATCATCAACAATTTAAATCTACTTTTCAAAGTGTTTTTCACCCCAGCATTAGATGTGGTCTCCATGGTACCCAGCAAATAGGCGCTTTCATCTGCATAGAAAAAAAGAAGCATTCTCTGTTTCTGTATTGTTGAACAGTCTATGAACAGAAAGTAGTGACGATGTCTAACATACCCAGGTTTAAAATCACCATGTGCAAACATTCAGACTATATAAATATGGCTTGTTACATAGCTTATAGCATTTTTCTATTTTTTACTAATAAATTTGATTGGAGTAATGATATTTTTCTTATTTTCAGTGTGAAAATAATTTTCTTTGCATTAAAGTAGTCCATCTGCTTCCATACTTTTTGATAAAAATGCTGTCTGTAAAGCAAATTAAATCTTCAAGATTAATAAAATAATTTATTTTAACCATGTAATTGTTTTTAATATTTTATTTCATAAAAAATGTATTCGTTTATAGTTATTATTTCTTCAAACAACAATCATCTTCCAAAAAACTAAGGCAAAATAACTACTTCTTTTGAATTCAGTCATACGCGTGCGTTCCTCGACATTTATACTCCAAGTTAAATGCAAGATTAAGTGGGACGAACAGAAGTTAGTAATGACTGAGATGTCCGCATCTAAATGAAGAAGAAAAATAGTCGGAGAAAAAGAAGACGAAGAAGAACAAACTTGTGTTGACAACATAGGACTAATGCAAACGCGTTCGGCGTCTTTTCTAAACTGAATGTATTTGGAGTGAAAAACCATTTATCCCATTTCCTGTTGTAATAATTTGGTTCTAATTAATTGAGTAGATTAAGAATTTCAATACGACGTATTTTATGATACAGAAAAGTGAAACTCCTTAATTTCATTGGCCATAATGATATTCTTTCATTTCATTTAATTTATATGTACTCAAAATTATATTAAGTTTGTTGCAAGACGTTGTCAAAGCTGCTGCAAAGAAGATAGACTCCCTTTACCGAACTTGAAATATTTGCCAGCATCCTATATATCTACAAAGGCACTATATTCTCATGCAAAAAGTATTGTTGTCAGAGTCGGGCTAGTGCACCAACCACTAGATCCTCCCAGGATGCAAAAGAAAAAAATGTTTAATCTAATAGATCCTGTACCGTCTGCCATATCTCAGCCATTGTTACATCGTCAAAGAAACACATCCCTGTGCTTCTGTGGAATATGCTCCAACGAACTTATTGTATTTGTACGTTCTAAATGAAAATACCTCAACCCATCTGATTAGCATCTGTGAAGTCATTAGATTTTCTACTCGGATAGCTTCTCTTCTTGAACTACTTATCTTTGCAATTCCCTTCCTGCTTCCTGTTTCCCCAATAATATCAACAAAAAATTGCTATTTTGTTGTTTTAAATTCGTTGATACTATACATAGCGACTCTGTCTTTTAGTTTGTCTACATCTAGATCAAACACAACTCGTCACAAATAAAATCTTCAGAGTAATCCAATAGAAATCCAATTAATTTTGTATTAGAATCTTTTATACTAATAAATAAATAAATGAATAAATATCGTCTGCGATCATGTTTTGTTTTCGTTTATTTTACTTAAAATGAAGATCTTTAATAAAATTAAACACAATTTTTTCGGATAAGATTTTATGAGAAATTCAATAATAGTAATTTTTATTTAATCTGAGTACATAATTTACAAGAATTTGGTGGGGAATAGAATATTATCTGCTCTGTTGTCTGATACCAACTTTCCAGGCATTACCTTCACTTTTTTCATGTCGTATCTATTTAGTGACCATGGTACCTTCGTCACAGAGATTACTGTCTGCTTTTTTGTGACGAGGTAGTGTTATATCTTTTTTGTTGTTATAATACCATCCTTCCAGTCATTACCTCCTCCTTGCAGGGGTCAATGAGGTATATGTTCGTTTGTCATGACGCCATCCTTCCGGTCATCATCTCTTCCTTAAGGGAGCTATTTAGTAAATGTCCGTTCAGTATATATAAACTAGCATAAAAACATTAAAACAAAAAAAATGATAAATGCTTAAAACTTTTACAAAAATAAATGAAATCATTTTTGCAAATAGTTTTGTTTCAAAATTGACAGTTTTCTTTTCTTCTCGTTGACTTTTTGATATCACGCACTTTGTTCATGGAATTTAAGGGATAAATATAATAACTGAATATTTTTGCATGAATTTTAAAATGTATAGGGGGTTGAAAGATTCATCTATTGCATAATTTATAATAATCAATGTGTAATTTATTGCGTAATTTATAATAATCAATATGTAACATACATAAACCAAACAAATCTGTTAAAACATAACAAAAATAATCTCTTTTTATATATTATCTGTATGAATAATATAGAAGTAAAGCAACATATTATTTTACCATCTAATTTACATATGTATCTATGGTGTGTACGAATACACAATGTAAGTTAGAGAGCAAAATAAAGCAATTAATTTTCATAGTATAATATTATATTATGATAATACAATAATGACTATTTAGTCATCCTCTCAATAATCCCTAATAGAAATTGGATTATGTATTTGCTAAAATGAAATAAATTTGTTAAAAAATTTAGTCAAATAATTTAGTTATCATAATTATTTGTTGTTTTTTTTAAATGGAATAAAAATCCAAATAGGAAATACTTTCAATAACTGAAATAACAGAATTTTATGGTTTGTTTTCCTCGTGTATATATATATATATATATATATATATATATATATATATATATATATATATATATATATATATATATATATATATATATATATATATACGTTTAAAGAATATGGAGAGATTCTGTATATAGGACTTATCATCATATACAACATGGAATCTAAATGTGCAAACACAGAACTGGTATACTGGTGTATTCAAAATAGTCGTATATAAAATGCTCATATTTAAAATGGTCATATTTAAAATGGTCATATATAAAATGGTCATATTACAAAATTGGTCATATATAAAATGGTCATATTAAAAATGGGTCATATATAAAATGGGTCATATTTAAAATGGTCATATATAAAATGGTCATATTAAAAATGGTCATACTTTAAATTAGTCATATATAAAATTGGTCATATTTAAAATGGTCATATATAAAAATGGGTCATATATAAAATGGGTCATATTTAAAATAGTCATATATAAAATGGTCATATTTAAAATGGTCATATATAAAATGGTCATATATAAAATGGTCATATATAAAATGGTCATATATAAAATTGGTCATATTTAAAATGGTCATATATAAAATGGTCATATATAAAATGGTCATATATAAAATGGTCATATATAAAATGGTCATATTTAAAATGGTCATATATAAAATGGTCATATATAAAATGGTCATATATAAAATGGTCATATATAAAATGGTCATATATAAAATGGTCATGTTTGAAATGGTCATATATAAAAATGGGTCATATATAAAATGGGTCATATTTAAAATGGTCATATATAAAATAGTAAAATTTAAAATGGTCATATTTAAAATAGTCATATATAAAATGGTCATATATAAAATGGTCATATATAAAATGGTCATATATAAAATGGTCATATATAAAATGGTCATATTTAAAATGGTCATATATAAAATGGTCATATATAAAATGGTCATATATAAAATGGTCATGTTTGAAATGGTCATATATAAAAATGGGTCATATATAAAATGGGTCATATTTAAAATGGTCATATATAAAATAGTCATATTTGAAATGGTCATATTTAAAATAGTCATATATAAAATGGTCATATATAAAATGGTCATATATAAAATGGTCATATATAAAATGGTCATATTTAAAATGGTCATATATAAAATGGTCATATATAAAATGGTCATATATAAAATAGTCATATATAAAATGGTCATATATAAAATGGTCATATATAAAATGGTCATATATAAAATGGTCATATATAAAATGGTCATATATAAAATGGTCATATATAAAATGGTCATATTTAAAATGGTCATATATAAAATGGTCATATATAAAATGGTCATATATAAAATGGTCATATATAAAATGGTCATATATAAAATGGTCATATATAAAATGGTCATATATAAAATGGTCATATATAAAATGGTCATATATAAAATTGGTCATATTTAATAGTGTCATATATAAAATGGTCATATATAAAATGGTCATATATAAAATGGTCATATATAAAATGGTCATATTTAAAATGGTCATATATAAAATGGTCATATTTAAAATGGTCATATATAAAATGGTCATATATAAAATGGTCATATATAAAATGGTCATATATAAAATGGTCATATATAAAATGGTCATATATAAAATGGTCATATATAAAATGGTCATATATAAAATGGTCATATATAAAATGGTCATATATAAAATGGTCATATATAAAATGGTCATATATAAAATGGTCATATTTAAAATGGTCATATATAAAATGGTCATATATAAAATGGTCATATATAAAATGGTCATATATAAAATGGTCATATATAAAATGGTCATATATAAAATGGTCATATATAAAATGGTCATATATAAAATGGTCATATATAAAATGGTCATATATAAAATTGGTCATATTTAATATAGTCATATATAAAATGGTCATATATAAAATGGTCATATATAAAATGGTCATATATAAAATGGTCATATTTAAAATGGTCATATATAAAATGGTCATATTTAAAATGGTCATATATAAAATGGTCATATATAAAATGGTCATATATAAAATGGTCATATATAAAATGGTCATATTTAAAATGGTCATATATAAAATGGTCATATATAAAATGGTCATATATAAAATGGTCATATTTAAAATAGTCATATATAAAATGGTCATATATAAAATGGTCATATATAAAATGGTCATATATAAAATGGTCATATATAAAATGGTCATATATAAAATGGTAATATATAAAATGGTCATATATAAAATGGTCATATATAAAATGGTCATATATAAAATGGTCATATATAAAATGGTCATATATAAAATGGTCATATATAAAATGGTCATATTTAAAATGGTCATATATAAAATGGTCATATATAAAATGGTCATATATAAAATGGTCATATATAAAATGGTCATATATAAAATGGTCATATATAAAAGGGTCATATATAAAATGGTCATATATAAAATGGTCATATATAAAATTGGTCATATTTAATATAGTCATATATAAAATGGTCATATATAAAATGGTCATATATAAAATGGTCATATATAAAATGGTCATATTTAAAATGGTCATATATAAAATGGTCATATTTAAAATGGTCATATATAAAATGGTCATATATAAAATGGTCATATATAAAATGGTCATATATAAAATGGTCATATATAAAATGGTCATATTTAAAATGGTCATATATAAAATGGTCATATATAAAATGGTCATATATAAAATGGTCATATTTAAAATAGTCATATATAAAATGGTCATATATAAAATGGTCATATATAAAATGGTCATATATAAAATGGTCATATATAAAATGGTCATATATAAAATGGTCATATATAAAATGGTCATATATAAAATGGTCATATATAAAATAGTCATATATAAAATGGTCATATATAAAATGGTCATATATAAAATGGTCATATATAAAATAGTCATATATAAAATGGTCATATATAAAATGGTCATATATAAAATGGTCATATATAAAATGGTCATATTTAAAATGGTCATATATAAAATGGTCATATATAAAATGGTCATATATAAAATGGTCATATATAAAATGGTCATATTTAAAATGGTCATATATAAAATGGTCATATATAAAATGGTCATATATAAAATGGTCATATATAAAATGGTCATATATAAAATGGTCATGTTTGAAATGGTCATATATAAAAATGAGTCATATATAAAATGGGTCATATTTAAAATGGTCATATATAAAATAGTCATATTTAAAATGGTCATATATAAAATGGGTCATATATAAAATGGGTCATATATAAAATGGGTCATATTTAAAATGGTCATATATAAAATGGGTCATATTTAAAATGGTCATATATAAAAATGGGTCATATATAAAATGGGTCATATTTAAAATGGTCAAAAATAAAATGGTCATGTTTAAAATGGTGATATATAAAATGGTCATAATTAAATGGTCATATTTAAAATGGTCATATTAAAAATTGGTCATATCTAAAATGGTCATATTTAAAATGGTCATATATAAAATTAGTCATATTTAAAATTGGTCATATCTAAAATGGTCATATATAAAATGGTCATATTTAAAATTAGTCATATTTAAAGTTGGTCATATCTAAAATGGTCATATTTAAAATGGTCATATTTAAAATTAGTCATATATAAAATAGGTCATATTTAAAATGGTCATATTTAAAATGGTCATATATAAAATGGTCATATTTAAATTGTCATATATAAAATGGTCATATTTAAAATGGTAATATATGAAATGGTCGTATTTAAAATTGATGCACACGAAAAACCAAAAATGCTGTTTTTGTTCGTTTCATGACATTTTTTTTTCAAGTTACTGATGTGAAAACTTGATAAAGAAAAAACAGTATTTAAATATTTTAGTGTCATTTCTGCTTTTCATGCACTTATCCAAAATCTCTTGTTTTTTAATCACGTGAAACAAAAAAGTTAAAAAAAAATATATATATTTAAAGTCTTGTGTTTCTACCATTCTTGAGTCAAACACAAAGAGAGAAAGTGCGAGGAGAGGGGGACAGAAGGCATATATATATATATATATATATATATATATATATATATATATATATATATATATATATATATATAGAGAGAGAGAGAGAGAGAGAGAGAGAGAGAGAGAGCGGATAGATAGAGAGGCCCAGCAAAGGTGGATATTCGTGTCAAAGGTCACTTCCTGTTAAATTCCTATCATAGGAATCGGCTTTCATCCCAGAAGAAGTAAAGAATTCCACAAAGACTTCTTAACTGTGCAAATAATTTACACTTTCTTATATAATAATACACGTTGCGTCTCTGTTTTAATATCTATATACTAGACGTACTCGTCATCCGTTGGGACATAACCACTATAAATTCCACTTCCATTCATAAACTCTAACATATCTACGCTTCTTGCATAACTGAAAATGATCAAGCGACTTATTATTTTACTATCTAATTTACATAGGTGTTTATAGGTGTTTCTTTCTCGGAATATAATCACGGAGATTAAAAATGTTAGAGAGGTTGAATAAACATAAAGTGAGGAAGGGTGATAGTGATAGGCAGAAACTCTGTACAGGATGTATCACTTGGTGAGTTAATAGCAAATTATGGGCAATTAAAACAATTAAAATGCAATTATCATTCAAACATAACTCAATCTCAGAAGTAAAGAATACTTTAGCATGTATTTTGTGTGATTAAAGTGAAAATAATTTACGAGAACAAACATCTTATAATGTTCAATTTAGTGGAAGTTAGTATCGATTCTGTTGTAATGGTACCATCGTCCCAGACATTATGGCCTCCTTTGAGGTGAATAATATATTTGTTTGTTTGCCATGATACCATCCTCCCAAGCATTACCATCTCGTTTCGGGGTGTGGGTGAAGGAAGTGTAGTATTTCTTCTGTGATCATGATATCATTCT
This sequence comes from Euprymna scolopes, assembly GCF_053919585.1. Taxonomy (NCBI): domain Eukaryota; kingdom Metazoa; phylum Mollusca; class Cephalopoda; order Sepiida; family Sepiolidae; genus Euprymna; species Euprymna scolopes. The sequence goes on along the minus strand of NC_136513.1, from coordinate 68,374,344 downwards.
TCCAAGCATAACCTTTCCTAGTTTTTAAGGGGGATAGTGTTTTTATCTGTTCTCTTGTCATAAGACCATACTCCCAGGCATTACCGCTTTCACTTATGCAGTATCTGTTCGTTCGTCATGATGATATTTTCGGCCCTCTGCGACACCATCCTCCTAGTTTATGCAACCAGAGGGAGTATAAATTTGCGAGTATTGTTTAATACAATAAGTTTTTTGTTGCTTTTTAATTTAAAGAGAAGAAACACATGCATTCTATTCTCTCAACCATTTCCATTCTCCTCATATACATATGTGTACATCATTTCTACTAATTCATCAAGTTAATTGGTGTAACATTCATTGTTATAACGTTGAGGTCGTGTCCATCAGTAAGAAGTGAGATCAGTTAAATCCAGACCTGGATTTATATATATTCTTTTTTCACTTTTAACAACTACACCCCACCCCTCTACCGCAGCCTAAATAACCAGTGTCCAGGGTGAAATGTCCTATTGCTGGTTCTACATTTTATTTGGCCTGCTTTTGTAAATATCATATATTTTTTAAAAAATTTTGTAACACTATTTCACTAGAATTATATTACAAAGAAAAAAAATTAACATAAATAAAAAATATGATTGTGGACTGATTCTTTCTTTGGGGTGCAACCAACAAGTATAATCATCTACAGGTAGACTGTAGACTGTTTCGCTGTATCACATCTCTTCATTGTGGCTAGACTATCACTACTCCAAAACAAGGGATCGCACTTTTAACCATCTAGTTGATAGTCATCAGCTCTTACCACTAGGTCATGAAAGAATGTATATAAACAACAGCTGCTATGTCTTATATAAACATTTATGGCTGCTTTACAGTGTTCAATTTGTCTATTTACAAAGAGCTTTGCATTAGTCTAAGAATCAGCATACAATATCACTTACTGATAATGCTCGATCCGAGAAGGGTAGCTTCTCTCTCTCTATCTCTCTCTCTCTCTCTCTCTCTCTCTCTCTCTCTCTCTCTCTATATATATATATATATATATATATATATATATATATATATATATATATATATATATATATATATACATGTGTGGTGTGTATATATATGTATGTGTGTGCGTGTTGTGTGTGAAATGGTGCTCAAACAATCAGGTGATAAATGACAAAGATGTGCCAGAGATAGGCTGGTTTGGAAGTCAATTTCTAAAAGTCGTTCAGCACATATCAGCATATTAAAACAGACATTAAAATGATGATGATGATGATGATGATGATGATGATGATGATGATGATGATGATGATTTTTTTTTTTTCTAAAATAATTATTGAGTAACATACTCTATTCTTAATTTGCAAAAAACATGCAATGGAATTTCTGCCAAAGGACCAGAATGATTCTTAGAAATATAACCTTAAAATGGCATCGGTAATTGTGGGGAACAATATATGCTGACATGAAAGAAGTGAAAAAATAATTCATCCATGTTGAAAGTTTTTGCTTTCTTCACAGACGGTCAACACTCGGTGCGACACAAAGCAGAAATAAAAGTGTAAAACATCAATACATTTTGTTTTACAGCAATTCACATTTTTTGTGTTTTATATATAAGTTTATCTGTCATATATCGCCATTTTCTTTATGATGCCGGCCAAAAGAGCATTAGAATTCTCAATTTCAAAGGAGCCATATTAAAAGTTAATAAGAAGTTGAACTTAAACTGCATAAAATGGCAGCGAACCTCGGGATTCCACTTTTCACTAATAGCTGAATTATTTTTCAATTTATAAGCGAGGGAAAATAATCAATATTATCTTGCCTAGGTCCATTAAGACACTCCTCATTATTAATGATGATATGGGTGTCTATTTACTTCTTTCATGCTTGTCTCGGACGACATCGATTAATTTTGATGCGATTATAATTAATTATTAAATTTATTATTTCAACTTAGAAAATAAATCACTATTTTTTAAAATCCTTTGTACTGAAAAATGCTTAGATTATCGTGTAAATTATGTGACTGAAATAGTAAAAAATTGAAGAAAAATTCTAATTGGGAAAGAAAATGGAAGCCATGCACACTTCTGTTGTATCGTAACCCACTTTTAGCTAAAAGATATGTCAAAAACTTGAAATTGTTTTATGATATATGATAATCTTCCGAACACATTTGAGCCAACGGGAAGTATACCCAAGAGGTACAAACAGGGTGTGTTGCCAACTTATGGGGAAAGCAATTCTCCTTGCTACCAGACTATTCCCCTCTGTGGAGTTTGGTTAATGTCCTTTCATAGCCTGCAGCCTTTTAAACACTCTTTAGTTTTTTTGCCAGCCTGGATTTGCTTGAAAGAAAGCGGAATTAATGTTTGATTATTCTTGACTTAATAACAAAGAAAAACTTGCAGCTGAGACGTTTCCTTTGAGTGAAATAACATGAAAAGACGGCTGCAGGTGGTCGAGTTAGGGCGTGGCTTAATCACGTTAGATAATTATTCCCCACCTCTCAAAAATAAACGATGAACTGAGAAAGAAAATATCTAACAAATATTAAGTAAACTACACCCCTAATAAAAAATATATTCTAATAAACAAATGCGAATTTATATATTATTTGATTGGAATTCATTAAGATGAGTATTATTTATTAATTTTTATTTTATTGCGGACTATTATCCTCATCTTTCTTAGTTGTTGTTTCGTGACGTATCGGCCAACTATTCCTCTGGCCTTTGTCAGGTGGTAACCACGACGGGATAGGAAGTCCGAATCTCCTAACTGCATTCTCAGCAATTACTGCCATCCATAGTTATTGTCGTCTCACCATGTTTTGGCCAAGTAAGCCTCTGGCCGACTTTGGGTAGGATTCATTTATGACATTAAACCATTAAAACGGATCATTGTTATTTAAATTGATAATATACTGCATATATTGTAGAGAGTAACGACTCACAAATATGCCTAATTTTTATAACTATTTTGTAATCAGTTTATATAAATCAATGTTTGGTGTTATTCATTTGTATTTTTTTATCCTAATTTACTATATATATATGCAATAGTTTTGTCAATATTAATACTAATTAATAAATTAAAGTGATTTAATATAAAGGAGATTAATTAGCAAAAACTTGCTCAAAATATTATGTTCATTAATTTTCAAGATAGTTAATTTAAATGAAAACTATTAGTTTTTAGAATCACAGTAGATTTATAAAAAATATGTAAGTTATACGTTTCAAAAAATACTTAGAGACTGTTAGATTAATAGGTGCCAAATGGCGGGTAGTATTTTGTTTGCATGACATATTCATAGTGTCTCTGGTTTTCTTTCAAGATGCAGTTGAAAACAAATAAGCCTATCAGTTCGAAATAAGTCCATATATCCATACATAAGATGAGACACCAATTTTCTGAGGTAAATTTTCACAAGGAATCAAATAATGATATTAATTTTGTATGAGAGGATTTTACCATGATATTGTGGGGGCTGCATTTGCACCAGACATACATTAAACAGCAAAGATATTTACTTATATAACTTAAAAATTTTTAATTTAAAATGATGTAAAAATAAGAAATAATGTGGTTTAGGGCTGGGAGAAGAATAGACAAGGGTCCTCAATCATCCCTGCTGGTATTAAATCTATTAGTCTACCTTTTTTAATATATATTTTAATCACACAAAATACATCTGATCATGTCGTGATCATTATGCTGAAGTTATTGCAGATCAAGATATCTTGGAGGTTCCATGTCTCACTGTCATGCCAGATGGCAGAGTGAAAAGACTTTACCCCAAATCTTGAAGGAAATGTGTCCGGATGTTTGGATTGGTAGCAGATTAAAAATGATTGAATAGTTCATTATAAGCAAAAAGGAATATCATCACAATTAAAAATTTCTATCTGTAACACACACACACACAAACACACACATATATATACTAGCAGTTCCGTCTAGCTTTGCTCGGGCCCTATGTACTGTTCATAACTTTATGTGCATATGTATATATTAAAAAGTGTGAATATGTACGGTAATGCCTTTCTATACTACCATATAGAAAAGTTGGTAGAGACAGCAGACGTAAAAAATTTTAAAACTTTGACCCCAATTTTGACCCCTTAACATTTATTGTTTTGGGCTCAAATTAAATTAAAATGTTGACCCATGTCCAAGTACTCTATATCTAAAATTTCAAGTGTTTAGACCCAAAATTGGCGGAGGAGTTTGGTAGAGTCTGCAAAGGTCAAATCGTTGAACTTTGACCCCTTGACAGCCAAATTTCCACTCAAAAACTAATTAAAAGCTTGCAGCATGTCTGATTACCCTTCATGTAAAATTTCAAATGCTTAGACCCAAAATTGGCTTAATAGTTTGCTAGATAGCAAATTTAAAATCTGTTAAACTTTGACTCCTTGGCAGCCAACTTTTAGGCCAAAATTCAATTAAAAAGCTTTCCCTATATCTGATTGCACTTTATGTGAAATTTCAAATGTTTAGACCAAAAATTGGCTGAGTAATTTCATAGAGACCGCAGTGGTCAATTTTTTAAAAACTTTGACCCCAATTTTAACCCCTCAGCATTTATTGTTCTGGGTTCAAATCAAATTATAAAGTTAGATCCATGTCCAAGTAATCTATATTTAAAATTTCAATTGTTTAGACACAAAATTGGCGGAGGAGTTTGGTAGAGTTCTCAAAGGTCAAATCGTTGAGCTTTGACCAGCAAAATTTCTATCTGAAAGCAGATTAAAAAGATTTTCCTAAATCTCAATATCCCATATGTCAAATTTCGAGTCTGTAGACTGAAAATTGACAGAATTATTTGGTAGGGAAACGTACACAGACAGGCACACACATTTTTACTTTTATATATACTAGCACGGGTGCCCAGCGTTGCCCGGGTGTTTGGAGGTGTGTGTTGAGCAAAAAAAAAAAAAAAGTAGTAGTAGGAAGGCAGGCTCAAACCCGTACCACGAAGGAGGAAAAGAATGGGGAAAAAACGTGACGTCTTTGCGGTTACAACCACCACCAAACCGGAAGTGACATAGGTTTAAATTAAGGCTAGACAATCGAAAAGAGGGGATGACTTTCGAAAATATCGGTGAAAAAAGCGACCCCTCCCCATAAAAAGTGTCCAGCTGAGGGTGAAGATATTAATGTTTTTAGCCAATTTTTCGATATTTGTCGTCTGAAGGGTCGAGCTTCAAAATGATACTGATCTTGTGAAAATCTGTCACCTCTGTCGAAGGTTTTAGGCAGACATGCAAACATACATGCATGCATTTATATATTGGTAGCTCAAATTTTCGACCCAAACCGTTTAAAAAGCTTGCCCTACCTCGGAATACCCTTTATGTAAAATTTCAAATGTTTAGACCAGAAATTGTCTGAGTAATTTGGTAGAGACCGTGCAGAGGTCAATTTTTTTTTAACTTTGACTCCTATTTTTAACCCTTAACTTAATTTGGGCTGAAATCAAGTGATTAAGTTAGATCCATGTGCAAGGCACCTATATCTAAAATTTCAATTGTTTATACCCAAAATTGGTGGAGGAGTTTGGTAGAGTTCTGAAAGGTCAAATCGTTTTTTTTTTCGCGTTTAAATTATCCAAATAAACAATTGGTTATACTTCTGTATTTTTTAAATCGTTCATTTTCATATTATGTTTAAGTTACTTTAACCCGTTGACAACCATAAGAGCATTTTACAATGGCGATTTACCCGTCGCCTTCCTTTTTTTTTTAAATTTATTCTCCATTTTTTAATACACCTTTCTTAAAAAACATTCATACATTTTCTTCTACACTACCAACATAAATAAATAACCCCGACAATATGTTTTTTTTAATTTGCGTTACAAATAAATAATCAACACGACAATAAAATGTATTGTTTTACTGTGTACATTTTCAACGTCCCAATTGTTTTTTTTTTGCGTTTAAATTAAAAGATTTAAATATCATGGTATCTGTTCAGTGCACATTTACCTATAAGTATTGCAAACCACTTATAATTCAATGGTTGTAAGTTTATTTTTTTCAAAAATAATCAATTATAAATATTTAAATAAACAATTATAAACAGAACGACTCATAGAAATCTATCTATATTCTTTTTCATTTTAATATACTTTCATAGAAATGTTTCTGTTATGTCACAAAAAGCTATTTTTTTTTACGTCACAAGTGTCACGCTAATACATTAATTCCATAGCTAATTTAACATACTGACCCAATGGGTCACGAGTAGTCTGGAATATATATATATATATATATATATATATATATATATATATATATATATATATATATATTGTTTTTAAAATATAATAATCCACTGACGCGTGTTTCGTCATCTACGACTCATCAGAGTGGCTAAATGTATATATATATATATATATATATATATATATATATATGTATATATATATATATATATATATATATATATATATATAGAGAGAGAGAGAGAGAGAGAGAGAGAAACGAATTTTAGATTTTGTTTTGTCTTTTTATTTAAAAAAATTTAACTGTCTTTGCAAACTCACTTTTTCTTGATTCAAACAATCTAATGTAATCTGAGCTCACTGGATGATCCACCAGATCAATTTTTTTTCTAGTTATTCACTAATTTAATTTTGACTTTATTATTATGTGGTAACTGAAAATTTCTATTAATGAAACAATAAATACAAAACCTACTGCATTTATTTCACAGTATTTTTAACTGATCCAGTTATATTATATTCGTTTTTCAGCAGTATAGATTGTTAAAGATAAATTTAAATTTTTAGGAAAAGAAAAAAAACGTTATTTTTTGGCCAATCATTGATGTGTTCTCAAAATTCAAAGTGCATCTTTTTAAGAAACTTTCTGAATACAGCTGAAGAAGCTGCATTGCATGCACCTCCACGATAATCTCCAGGTAGGATCTAAACCTGAAGCGTGCAGAGTTTAAGTGTCTTTCGAGTGACGCCCGAAAAACAATTTGATTCTGGCAATCAGTTTGTTCTTGGAGTTACAGGCAGTGTAGTATTTCTTAACTGAAACCTATACAAAATAGTTTAATAAGATTGTTGCAATCAGGCGAGTTGGAGAATGGGCAGGTGTTGAGATCAATCATCATGGATTTTCTGAGAGATGTGATATAGAACTGTGTCTTGCTGTCACATGTATAGCCTTTCCACAGTCACCTTTCCATTCAGTGTTTGACAAAAGCGCAGAGCAACTTAATATAGCCATCTGAAATGAGTTTGCATCCCTTTATAAAGATGTGAGGCAGTATAGTGTGAGCTTTGTTGGAAATGCATACAAAAACAAGGACGGATTGAAGGAACTAAATTTTTATGGTTTCATGCAGAATTTTGTTATTATCATAATATTATAATTTTTATGGTTTACTGCAGAATTTTGTTATTATTATAATATTATAATTTTTATGGTTTACTGCAGAATTTTGTTATTATCATAATATTATAATTTTTATGGTTTACTGCAGAATTTTGTTATTATTATAATATTATAATTTTTATGGTTTACTGCAGAATTTTGTTATTATCATAATATTATAATTTTTATGGTTTACTGCAGAATTTTGTTATTATCATAATATTATAATTTTTATGGTTTCATGCAGAATTTTGTTATTATCATAATATTATAATTTTTATGGTTTACTGCAGAATTTTGTTATTATCATAATATTATAATTTTTATGGTTTACTGCAGAATTTTGTTATTATAATAATATTATAATTTTTATGGTTTCATGCAGAATTTTGTTATTATCATAATATTATAATTTTTATGGTTTACTGCAGAATTTTGTTATTATTATAATATTATAATTTTTATGGTTTACTGCAGAATTTTGTTATTATAATAATATTATAATTTTTATGGTTTCATGCAGAATTTTGTTATTATCATAATATTATAATTTTTATGGTTTACTGCAGAATTTTGTTATTATCATAATATTATAATTTTTATGGTTTACTGCAGAATTTTGTTATTATAATAATATTATAATTTTTATGGTTTCATGCAGAATTTTGTTATTATCATAATATTATAATTTTTATGGTTTACTGCAGAATTTTGTTATTATTATAATATTATAATTTTTATGGTTTACTGCAGAATTTTGTTATTATTATAATATTATAATTTTTATGGTTTACTGCAGAATTTTGTTATTATCATAATATTATAATTTTTATGGTTTACTGCAGAATTTTGTTATTATTATAATATTATAATTTTTATGGTTTACTGCAGAATTTTGTTATTATAATAATATTATAATTTTTATGGTTTCATGCAGAATTTTGTTATTATCATAATATTATAATTTTTATGGTTTACTGCAGAATTTTGTTATTATTATAATATTATAATTTTTATGGTTTACTGCAGAATTTTGTTATTATAATAATATTATAATTTTTATGGTTTCATGCAGAATTTTGTTATTATCATAATATTATAATTTTTATGGTTTACTGCAGAATTTTGTTATTATTATAATATTATAATTTTTATGGTTTACTGCAGAATTTTGTTATTATAATAATATTATAATTTTTATGGTTTCATGCAGAATTTTGTTATTATCATAATATTATAATTTTTATGGTTTACTGCAGAATTTTGTTATTATCATAATATTATAATTTTTATGGTTTACTGCAGAATTTTGTTATTATAATAATATTATAATTTTTATGGTTTCATGCAGAATTTTGTTATTATCATAATATTATAATTTTTATGGTTTACTGCAGAATTTTGTAATTATTATAATATTATAATTTTTATGGTTTACTGCAGAATGTTGTTATTATTATAATATTATAATTTTTATGGTTTACTGCAGAATTTTGTTATTATTATAATATTATAATTTTTATGGTTTACTGCAGAATTTTGTTATTATCATAATATTATAATTTTTATGGTTTCATGCAGAATTTTGTTATTATCATAATATTATAATTTTTATGGTTTACTGCAGGATTTTGTTATTATTATAATATTATAATTTTTATGGTTTACTGCAGAATTTTGTTATTATTATAATATTATAATTTTTATGGTTTACTGCAGAATTTTGTTATTATTATAATATTATAATTTTTATGGTTTCATGCAGAATTTTGTTATTATCATAATATTATAATTTTTATGGTTTACTGCAGAATTTTGTTATTATAATAATATTATAATTTTTATGGTTTCATGCAGAATTTTGTTATTATCATAATATTATAATTTTTATGGTTTACTGCAGAATTTCGTTATTATTATAATATTATAATTTTTATGGTTTACTGCAGAATTTTGTTATTATCATAATATTATAATTTTTATGGTTTACTGCAGAATTTTGTTATTATTATAATATTATAATTTTTATGGTTTCATGCAGAATTTTGTTATTATCATAATATTATAATTTTTATGGTTTACTGCAGAATTTTGTTATTATCATAATATTATAATTTTTATGGTTTACTGCAGAATTTTGTTATTATTATAATATTATAATTTTTATGGTTTACTGCAGAATTTTGTTATTATCATAATATTATAATTTTTATGGTTTACTGCAGAATTTTGTTATTATCATAATATTATAATTTTTATGGTTTACTGCAGAATTTTGTTATTATCATAATATTATAATTTTTATGGTTTACTGCAGAATTTTGTTATTATCATAATATTATAATTTTTATGGTTTACTGCAGAATTTTGTTATTAATATAATATTATAATTTTTATGGTTTACTGCAGAATTTTGTTATTATCATAATATTATAATTTTTATGGTTTACTGCAGAATTTTCTTATTATTATAATATTATAATTTTTATGGTTTACTGCAGAATTTTGTTATTATCATAATATTATAATTTTTATGGTTTACTGCAGAATTTTGTTATTATCATAATATTATAATTTTTATGGTTTACTGCAGAATTTTGTTATTATCATAATATTATAATTTTTATGGTTTACTGCAGAATTTTGTTATTATAATAATATTATAATTTTTATGGTTTCATGCAGAATTTTGTTATTATCATAATATTATAATTTTTATGGTTTACTGCAGAATTTTGTTATTATTATAATATTATAATTTTTATGGTTTACTGCAGAATTTTGTTATTATCATAATATTATAATTTTTATGGTTTACTGCAGAATTTTGTTATTATTATAATGATATAATTTTTATGGTTTACTGCAGAATTTTGTTATTATCATAATATTATAATTTTTATGGTTTACTGCAGAATTTTGTTATTATCATAATATTATAATTTTTATGGTTTACTGCAGAATTTTGTTATTATCATAATATTATAATTTTTATGGTTTACTGCAGAATTTCGTTATTATCATAATATTATAATTTTTATGGTTTACTGCAGAATTTTGTTATTATCATAATATTATAATTTTTATGGTTTACTGCAGAATTTTGTTATTATCATAATATTATAATTTTTATGGTTTACTGCAGAATTTTGTTATTATAATAATATTATAATTTTTATGGTTTCATGCAGAATTTTGTTATTATCATAATATTATAATTTTTATGGTTTACTGCAGAATTTTGTTATTATTATAATATTATAATTTTTATGGTTTACTGCAGAATTTTGTTATTGTTATAATATTATAATTTTTATGGTTTACTGCAGAATTTTGTTATTATCATAATATTATAATTTTTATGGTTTACTGCAGAATTTTGTTATTATCATAATATTATAATTTTTATGGTTTACTGCAGAATTTTGTTATTAATATAATATTATAATTTTTATGGTTTACTGCAGAATTTTGTTATTATCATAATATTATAATTTTTATGGTTTACTGCAGAATTTTCTTCTTATTATAATATTATAATTTTTATGGTTTACTGCAGAATTTTGTTATTATCATAATATTATAATTTTTATGGTTTACTGCAGAATTTTGTTATTATTATAATATTATAATTTTTATGGTTTACTGCAGAATTTTGTTATTATCATAATATTATAATTTTTATGGTTTACTGCAGAATTTTGTTATTATCATAATATTATAATTTTTATGGTTTACTGCAGAATTTTGTTATTAATATAATATTATAATTTTTATGGTTTACTGCAGAATTTTGTTATTATCATAATATTATAATTTTTATGGTTTACTGCAGAATTTTCTTATTATTATAATATTATAATTTCTATGGTTTACTGCAGAATTTTGTTATTATCATAATATTATAATTTTTATGGTTTACTGCAGAATTTTGTTATTATCATAATATTATAATTTTTATGGTTTACTGCAGAATTTTGTTATTATAATAATATTATAATTTTTATGGTTTACTGCAGAATTTTGTTATTATAATAATATTATAATTTTTATGGTTTCATGCAGAATTTTGTTATTATCATATTATTATAATTTTTATGGTTTACTGCAGAATTTTGTTATTATTATAATATTATAATTTTTATGGTTTACTGCAGAATTTTGTTATTATCATAATATTATAATTTTTATGGTTTACTGCAGAATTTTGTTATTATTATAATATTATAATTTTTATGGTTTACTGCAGAATTTTGTTATTATCATAATATTATAATTTTTATGGTTTACTGCAGAATTTTGTTATTATCATAATATTATAATTTTTATGGTTTACTGCAGAATTTTGTTATTATCATAATATTATAATTTTTATGGTTTACTGCAGAATTTCGTTATTATCATAATATTATAATTTTTATGGTTTACTGCAGAATTTTGTTATTATCATAATATTATAATTTTTATGGTTTACTGCAGAATTTTGTTATTATCATAATATTATAATTTTTATGGTTTACTGCAGAATTTTGTTATTATAATAATATTATAATTTTTATGGTTTCATGCAGAATTTTGTTATTATCATAATATTATAATTTTTATGGTTTACTGCAGAATTTTGTTATTATTATAATATTATAATTTTTATGGTTTACTGCAGAATTTTGTTATTATTATAATATTATAATTTTTATGGTTTACTGCAGAATTTTGTTATTATTATAATATTATAATTTTTATGGTTTCATGCAGAATTTTGTTATTATCATAATATTATAATTTTTATGGTTTACTGCAGAATTTTGTTATTATAATAATATTATAATTTTTATGGTTTCATGCAGAATTTTGTTATTATCATAATATTATAATTTTTATGGTTTACTGCAGAATTTCGTTATTATTATAATATTATAATTTTTATGGTTTACTGCAGAATTTTGTTATTATCATAATATTATAATTTTTATGGTTTACTGCAGAATTTTGTTATTATTATAATATTATAATTTTTATGGTTTCATGCAGAATTTTGTTATTAATATAATATTATAATTTTTATGGTTTCATGCAGAATTTTGTTATTATTATAATATTATAATTTTTATGGTTTACTGCAGAATTTTGTTATTATTATAATATTATAATTTTTATGGTTTACTGCAGAATTTTGTTATTATCATAATATTATAATTTTTATGGTTTACTGCAGAATTTTGTTATTATCATAATATTATAATTTTTATGGTTTACTGCAGAATTTTGTTATTAATATAATATTATAATTTTTATGGTTTACTGCAGAATTTTGTTATTATCATAATATTATAATTTTTATGGTTTACTGCAGAATTTTCTTATTATTATAATATTATAATTTTTATGGTTTACTGCAGAATTTTGTTATTATCATAATATTATAATTTTTATGGTTTACTGCAGAATTTTGTTATTATCATAATATTATAATTTTTATGGTTTACTGCAGAATTTTGTTATTATCATAATATTATAATTTTTATGGTTTACTGCAGAATTTTGTTATTATAATAATATTATAATTTTTATGGTTTCATGCAGAATTTTGTTATTATCATAATATTATAATTTTTATGGTTTACTGCAGAATTTTGTTATTATTATAATATTATAATTTTTATGGTTTACTGCAGAATTTTGTTATTATCATAATATTATAATTTTTATGGTTTACTGCAGAATTTTGTTATTATCATAATATTATAATTTTTATGGTTTACTGCAGAATTTTGTTATTATCATAATATTATAATTTTTATGGTTTACTGCAGAATTTTGTTATTATCATAATATTATAATTTTTATGGTTTACTGCAGAATTTTGTTATTATCATAATATTATAATTTTTATGGTTTACTGCAGAATTTCGTTATTATCATAATATTATAATTTTTATGGTTTACTGCAGAATTTTGTTATTATCATAATATTATAATTTTTATGGTTTACTGCAGAATTTTGTTATTATCATAATATTATAATTTTTATGGTTTACTGCAGAATTTTGTTATTATAATAATATTATAATTTTTATGGTTTCATGCAGAATTTTGTTATTATCATAATATTATAATTTTTATGGTTTACTGCAGAATTTTGTTATTATCATAATATTATAATTTTTATGGTTTACTGCAGAATTTTGTTATTATCATAATATTATAATTTTTATGGTTTACTGCAGAATTTTGTTATTATCATAATATTATAATTTTTATGGTTTACTGCAGAATTTTGTTATTATCATAATATTATAATTTTTATGGTTTACTGCAGAATTTTGTTATTATCATAATATTATAATTTTTATGGTTTACTGCAGAATTTTGTTATTATCATAATATTATAATTTTTATGGTTTACTGCAGAATTTTGTTATTATCATAATATTATAATTTTTATGGTTTACTGCAGAATTTAGTTATTATCATAATATTATAATTTTTATGGTTTACTGCAGAATTTTGTTATTATCATAATATTTTAATTTTTATGGTTTACTGCAGAATTTTGTTATTATCATAATATTATAATTTTTATGGTTTACTGCAGAATTTTGTTATTATAATAATATTATAATTTTTATGGTTTCATGCAGAATTTTGTTATTATCATAATATTATAATTTTTATGGTTTACTGCAGAATTTTGTTATTATCATAATATTATAATTTTTATGGTTTACTGCAGAATTTTGTTATTATCATAATATTATAATTTTTATGGTTTACTGCAGAATTTTGTTATTATCATAATATTATAATTTTTATGGTTTACTGCAGAATTTTGTTATTATAATAATATTATAATTTTTATGGTTTCATGCAGAATTTTGTTATTATCATAATATTATAATTTTTATGGTTTACTGCAGAATTTTGTTATTATCATAATATTATAATGTTTATGGTTTACTGCAGAATTTTGTTATTATCATAATATTATAATTTTTATGGTTTACTGCAGAATTTTGTTATTATCATAATATTATAATTTTTATGGTTTACTGCAGAATTTTGTTATTATCATAATATTATAATTTTTATGGTTTACTGCAGAATTTTGTTATTATAATAATATTATAATTTTTATGGTTTCATGCAGAATTTTGTTATTATCATAATATTATAATTTTTATGGTTTACTGCAGAATTTTGTTATTATCATAATATTATAATTTTTATGGTTTCATGCAGAATTTTGTTATTATCATAATATTTTAATTTTTATGGTTTACTGCAGAATTTTGTTATTATTATAATATTATAATTTTTATGGTTTACTGCAGAATTTTGTTATTATCATAATATTATAATTTTTATGGTTTACTGCAGAATTTTGTTATTATTATAATATTATAATTTTTATGGTTTACTGCAGAATTTTGTTATTATCATAATATTATAATTTTTATGGTTTACTGCAGAATTTTGTTATTATCATAATATTATAATTTTTATGGTTTACTGCAGAATTTTGTTATTATCATAATATTATAATTTTTATGGTTTACTGCAGAATTTTGTTATTATCATAATATTATAATTTTTATGGTTTACTGCAGAATTTTGTTATTATCATAATATTATAATTTTTATGGTTTGTTGCAGAATTTTGTTATTATCATAATATTATAATTTTTATGGTTTACTGCAGAATTTTGTTATTATCATAATATTATAATTTTTATGGTTTACTGCAGAATTTTGTTATTATCATAATATTATAATTTTTATGGTTTACTGCAGAATTTTGTTATTATCATAATATTATAATTTTTATGGTTTACTGCAGAATTTTGTTATTATCATAATATTATAATTTTTATGGTTTACTGCAGAATTTTGTTATTATCATAATATTATAATTTTTATGGTTTACTGCAGAATTTTGTTATTATCATAATATTATAATTTTTATGGTTTACTGCAGAATTTTGTTATTATTATAATATTATAATTTTTATGGTTTCATGCAGAATTTTGTTATTATCATAATATTATAATTTTTATGGTTTACTGCAGAATTTTGTTATTATCATAATATTATAATTTTTATGGTTTACTGCAGAATTTTGTTATTATCATAATATTATAATTTTTATGGTTTACTGCAGAATTTTGTTATTATCATAATATTATAATTTTTATGGTTTACTGCAGAATTTTGTTATTATCATAATATTATAATTTTTATGGTTTACTGCAGAATTTTGTTATTATCATAATATTATAATTTTTATGGTTTACTGCAGAATTTTGTTATTATCATAATATTATAATTTTTATGGTTTACTGCAGAATTTTGTTATTATCATAATATTATAATTTTTATGGTTTACTGCAGAATTTTGTTATTATAATAATATTATAATTTTTATGGTTTCATGCAGAATTTTGTTATTATCATAATATTATAATTTTTATGGTTTATTGCAGAATTTTGTTATTATCATAATATTATAATTTTTATGGTTTACTGCAGAATTTTGTTATTATCATAATATTATAATTTTTATGGTTTACTGCAGAATTTTGTTATTATCATAATATTTTAATTTTTATGGTTTACTGCAGAATTTTGTTATTATCATAATATTATAATTTTTATGGTTTACTGCAGAATTTTGTTATTATAATAATATTATAATTTTTATGGTTTCATGCAGAATTTTGTTATTATCATAATATTATAATTTTTATGGTTTACTGCAGAATTTTGTTATTATCATAATATTATAATTTTTATGGTTTCATGCAGAATTTTGTTATTATCATAATATTATAATTTTTAAGGTTTACTGCAGAATTTTGTTATTATTATAATATTATAATTTTTATGGTTTACTGCAGAATTTTGTTATTATCATAATATTATAATTTTTATGGTTTACTGCAGAATTTTGTTATTATCATAATATTATAATTTTTATGGTTTACTGCAGAATTTTTTTATTATTATAATATTATAATTTTTATGGTTTACTGCAGAATTTTGTTATTATCATAATATTATAATTTTTATGGTTTACTGCAGAATTTTGTTATTATCATAATATTATAATTTTTATGGTTTACTGCAGAATTTTGTTATTATTATAATATTATAATTTTTATGGTTTACTGCAGAATTTTGTTATTATCATAATATTATAATTTTTATGGTTTACTGCAGAATTTTGTTATTATCATAATATTATAATTTTTATGGTTTACTGCAGAATTTTGTTATTATCATAATATTATAATTTTTATGGTTTACTGCAGAATTTTGTTATTATCATAATATTATAATTTTTATGGTTTACTGCAGAATTTTGTTATTATCATAATATTATAATTTTTATGGTTTACTGCAGAATTTTGTTATTATCATAATATTATAATTTTTATGGTTTACTGCAGAATTTTGTTATTATCATAATATTATAATTTTTATGGTTTACTGCAGAATTTTGTTATTATCATAATATTATAATTTTTATGGTTTACTGCAGAATTTTGTTATTATCATAATATTATAATTTTTATGGTTTACTGCAGAATTTTGTTATTATCATAATATTATAATTTTTATGGTTTACTGCAGAATTTTGTTATTATCATAATATAATAATTTTATGGTTTACTGCAGAATTTTGTTATTATAATAATATTATAATTTTTATGGTTTCATGCAGAATTTTGTTATTATCATTATATTATAATTTTTATGGTTTACTGCAGAATTTTGTTATTATCATAATATTATAATTTTTATGGTTTACTGCAGAATTTAGTTATTATCATAATATTATAATTTTTATGGTTTACTGCAGAATTTTGTTATTATCATAATATTATAATTTTTATGGTTTACTGCAGAATTTTGTTATTATCATAATATTATAATTTTTATGGTTTACTGCAGAATTTTGTTATTATAATAATATTATAATTTTTATGGTTTCATGCAGAATTTTGTTATTATCATAATATTATAATTTTTATGGTTTACTGCAGAATTTTGTTATTATCATAATATTATAATTTTTATGGTTTACTGCAGAATTTTGTTATTATCATAATATTATAATTTTTATGGTTTACTGCAGAATTTTGTTATTATCATAATATTATAATTTTTATGGTTTACTGCAGAATTTTGTTATTATAATAATATTATAATTTTTATGGTTTCATGCAGAATTTTGTTATTATCATAATATTATAATTTTTATGGTTTACTGCAGAATTTTGTTATTATCATAATATTATAATTTTTATGGTTTACTGCAGAATTTTGTTATTATCATAATATTATAATTTTTATGGTTTACTGCAGAATTTTGTTATTATCATAATATTATAATTTTTATGGTTTACTGCAGAATTTCGTTATTATCATAATATTATAATTTTTATGGTTTACTGCAGAATTTTGTTATTATAATAATATTATAATTTTTATGGTTTCATGCAGAATTTTGTTATTATCATAATATTATAATTTTTATGGTTTACTGCAGAATTTTGTTATTATCATAATATTATAATTTTTATGGTTTCATGCAGAATTTTGTTATTATCATAATATTATAATTTTTATGGTTTACTGCAGAATTTTGTTATTATTATAATATTATAATTTTTATGGTTTACTGCAGAATTTTGTTATTATCATAATATTATAATTTTTATGGTTTACTGCAGAATTTTGTTATTATCATAATATTATAATTTTTATGGTTTACTGCAGAATTTTGTTATTATTATAATATTATAATTTTTATGGTTTACTGCAGAATTTTGTTATTATCATAATATTATAATTTTTATGGTTTACTGCAGAATTTTGTTATTATCATAATATTATAATTTTTATGGTTTACTGCTAAATTTTGTTATTATTATAATATTATAATTTTTATTGTTTACTGCAGAATTTTGTTATTATCATAATATTATAATTTTTATGGTTTACTGCAG
Source organism: Euprymna scolopes (assembly GCF_053919585.1). Lineage (NCBI taxonomy): Eukaryota > Metazoa > Mollusca > Cephalopoda > Sepiida > Sepiolidae > Euprymna > Euprymna scolopes. The sequence continues at coordinate 68,355,955 of NC_136513.1, read as the reverse complement.
AATTTTGTTATTATCATAATATTATAATTTTTATGGTTTACTGCAGAATTTTGTTATTATCATAATATTATAATTTTTATGGTTTACTGCAGAATTTTGTTATTATCATAATATTATAATTTTTATGGTTTACTGCAGAATTTTGTTATTATCATAATATTATAATTTTTATGGTTTACTGCAGAATTTTGTTATTATCATAATATTATAATTTTTATGGTTTACTGCAGAATTTTGTTATTATAATAATATTATAATTTTTATGGTTTCATGCAGAATTTTGTTATTATCATAATATTATAATTTTTATGGTTTACTGCAGAATTTTGTTATTATCATAATATTATAATTTTTATGGTTTACTGCAGAATTTTGTTATTATCATAATATTATAATTTTTATGGTTTACTGCAGAATTTTGTTATTATCATAATATTATAATTTTTATGGTTTACTGCAGAATTTTGTTATTATCATAATATTATAATTTTTATGGTTTACTGCAGAATTTTGTTATTATCATAATATTATAATTTTTATGGTTTACTGCAGAATTTTGTTATTATCATAATATTATAATTTTTATGGTTTACTGCAGAATTTTGTTATTATCATAATATTATAATTTTTATGGTTTACTGCAGAATTTTGTTATTATAATAATATTATAATTTTTATGGTTTCATGCAGAATTTTGTTATTATCATAATATTATAATTTTTATGGTTTACTGCAGAATTTTGTTATTATCATAATATTATAATTTTTATGGTTTCATGCAGAATTTTGTTATTATCATAATATTATAATTTTTATGGTTTACTGCAGAATTTTGTTATTATTATAATATTATAATTTTTATGGTTTACTGCAGAATTTTGTTATTATCATAATATTATAATTTTTATGGTTTACTGCAGAATTTTGTTATTATCATAATATTATAATTTTTATGGTTTACTGCAGAATTTTGTTATTATTATAATATTATAATTTTTATGGTTTACTGCAGAATTTTGTTATTATCATAATATTATAATTTTTATGGTTTACTGCAGAATTTTGTTATTATCATAATATTATAATTTTTATGGTTTACTGCAGAATTTTGTTATTATTATAATATTATAATTTTTATGGTTTACTGCAGAATTTTGTTATTATCATAATATTATAATTTTTATGGTTTACTGCAGAATTTTGTTATTATAATAATATTTTAATTTTTATGGTTTACTGCAGAATTTTGTTATTATCATAATATTATAATTTTTATGGTTTACTGCAGAATTTTGTTATTATCATAATATTATAATTTTTATGGTTTACTGCAGAATTTTGTTATTATCATAATATTATAATTTTTATGGTTTACTGCAGAATTTTGTTATTATCATAATATTATAATTTTTATGGTTTACTGCAGAATTTTGTTATTATTATAATATTATAATTTTTATGGTTTACTGCAGAATTTTGTTATTATCATAATATTATAATTTTTATGGTTTACTGCAGAATTTTGTTATTATTATAATATTATAATTTTTATGGTTTACTGCAGAATTTTGTTATTATCATAATATTATAATTTTTATGGTTTACTGCAGAATTTTGTTATTATCATAATATTATAATTTTTATGGTTTACTGCAGAATTTTGTTATTATCATAATATTATAATTTTTATGGTTTACTGCAGAATTTTGTTATTATCATAATATTATAATTTTTATGGTTTACTGCAGAATTTTGTTATTATCATAATATTATAATTTTTATGGTTTACTGCAGAATTTTGTTATTATCATAATATTATAATTTTTATGGTTTACTGCAGAATTTTGTTATTATAATAATATTATAATTTTTATGGTTTCATGCAGAATTTTGTTATTATCATAATATTATAATGTTTATGGTTTACTGCAGAATTTTGTTATTATCATAATATTATAATTTTTATGGTTTCATGCAGAATTTTGTTATTATCATAATATTATAATTTTTATGGTTTACTGCAGAATTTTGTTATTATTATAATATTATAATTTTTATGGTTTACTGCAGAATTTTGTTATTATCATAATATTATAATTTTTATGGTTTACTGCAGAATTTTGTTATTATCATAATATTATAATTTTTATGGTTTACTGCAGAATTTTCTTATTATTATAATATTATAATTTTTATGGTTTACTGCAGAATTTTGTTATTATCATAATATTATAATTTTTATGGTTTACTGCAGAATTTTGTTATTATCATAATATTATAATTTTTATGGTTTACTGCAGAATTTTGTTATTATTATAATATTATAATTTTTATGGTTTACTGCAGAATTTTGTTATTATCATAATATTATAATTTTTATGGTTTACTGCAGAATTTTGTTATTATCATAATATTATAATTTTTATGGTTTACTGCAGAATTTTGTTATTATCATAATATTATAATTTTTATGGTTTACTGCAGAATTTTGTTATTATCATAATATTATAATTTTTATGGTTTACTGCAGAATTTTGTTATTATCATAATATTATAATTTTTATGGTTTACTGCAGAATTTTGTTATTATCATAATATTATATTTTTTATGGTTTACTGCAGAATTTTGTTATTATCATAATATTATAATTTTTATGGTTTACTGCAGAATTTTGTTATTATAATAATATTATAATTTTTATGGTTTACTGCAGAATTTTGTTATTATCATAATATTATAATTTTTATGGTTTACTGCAGAATTTTGTTATTATCATAATATTATAATTTTTATGGTTTCATGCAGAATTTTGTTATTATAATAATATTATAATTTTTATGGTTTCATGCAGAATTTTGTTATTATCATAATATTATAATTTTTATGGTTTACTGCAGAATTTTGTTATTATTATAATATTATAATTTTTATGGTTTCATGCAGAATTTTGTTATTATCATAATATTATAATTTTTATGGTTTACTGCAGAATTTTGTCATTATCATAATATTATAATTTTTATGGTTTACTGCAGAATTTTGTTATTAATATAATATTATAATTTTTATGGTTTCATGCAGAATGTTGTTATTATTATAATATAATTTTATGGTTTCATGCAGAATTTTGTTATTAATATAATATTATAATTTTATGGTTTCATGCAGAATTTTGTTATTATCATAATATTATAATTTTTATGGTTTCATGCAGAATTTTGTTACTATTATAATATTATAATTTTTATGGTTTCATGCAGAATTTTGTTATTATCATAATATTATAATTTTTATGGTTTACTGCAGAATTTTGTTATTATCATAATATTATAATTTTTATGGTTTCATGCAGAATTTTGTTATTATTATATTATAATTTTTATGGTTTCATGCAGAATTTTGTTATTATCATAATATTATAATTTTTATGGTTTCATGCAGAATTTTGTTATCATTATAATATTATAATTTTTATGGTTTCATGCAGAATTTTGTTATTATTATAATATTATAATTTTTATGGTTTCATGCAGAATTTTGTTATTAATATAATATTATAATTTTTATGGTTTCATGCAGAATTTTGTTATTATCATAATATTATAATATTTATGGTTTAATTCAGAATTTTGTTATTATTATAATATTATAATTTTTATGGTTTCATGCAGAATTTTGTTATTAATATAATATTATAATTTTTATGGTTTCATGCAGAATTTTGTTATCATTATAATATTATAATTTTTATGGTTTCATGCAGAATTTTGTTATTATTATAATATTATAATTTTTATGGTTTCATGCAGAATTTTGTTATTAAATTAATATTATATTTTTTATGGCTTCATGCAGAATTTTTTTATTATTATAATATTATAATTTTTATGGTTTCATGCAGAATTTTTTTATTATTATAATATTATAATTTTTATGGTTTCATGCAGAATTTTGTTATTATTATAATATTTTAATTTTTATGGTTTCATGCAGAATTTTGTTATTATTATGATATTATAATTTTTATGGTGCATGCTGTACATCATTAACGAGAGCATTTTCAGTGTGAGTTTCTTGGTTTGCATAAGGCAATTCACTTCAGCCTTGATGATACGTAGTTCGCCTTTGCAACTCTTGTATGAGGAGTAAGATCCTCATTCAACGTTCTCTCCACAGCTGCATTATCTTGCCTGCATCTTCCTGCACCATTTTCTTTTGTTATGCGGACACAGTTATCAATATAATATTTCTTCTTCCACATTTTCATCACAAATCACAAATATTGCAGACTTCAAGGTATCCAAGGAGCACTGGGATGCAGTAAAGATTTTTTAATTATTTAATCCATCATGAATCATCTTTCAATATTCCAATGCTTTCTAGTAACCATTCATCCCCAGATCTAGAATCCACTAATAACACACATAAATAGCTATTTGTTGAACTTTACCGCTATTAAATACTTTAAATAGTAAATGGTAAATTAAATAAATTTTTTAAAATATAAAAAAATATATATGTCAAGAACAGATTCTAGTTTATTTTGGAGTAGATTATCATCTTGCTTCTGTCTTGGTATGGTTCTATGCAGTTCTAGGAATTTCACCCTCCTAGGCTTTATCTCCTTTATTTTAGTTTATTGCTAATCGCCTGAGGTGTACCTACACAGTTACATTTACAGGACTGCCCCAGGCATTTGTTGTAGGGCAGAATGGACTGGCTTTTCAATCCCCTCTTGACCTTGTGTTACATCTTCTCGTTATGAGAGAGAGGTAAATACCACACCTGAAGATTAAATAAAGGTTTTAGTTCGAAATCCCTGAAGAGTTACTGATCATGACATGTTGCAATTGAGATGGCATGAAAAAATAATAACAAAAAAGAAGAGGATAACAGTCGAAATAATTTGAATACAAATTTTCATTCATTACAAAATTCAAAGACAAACGAGATTTGTCAGTTGTAAATAGGACATATTTTGTATGGCCTATGTAAACAGTTGTTTAGAAATCTATTTTAAAGTTATTCGTTTGCACAAATACTGATATGAATTCAAATAACCCTGGCATTCTTTGATTTGGTGCTTAGTAAACATTCAATTCCGCTTTCCTCACACAGATCCCCTTTTTTTACTTTTATGTGCCAAAAAATAAGTTCAAAAATCACTTTCGTGCAATGATTTATATCTTTCAGTCAATGGCAGTAAACGCAAAGTTATAAAAAAACGTCTTTATATTTTCTGTAGGAAACCATTAACAATTTGGTTTTGATCATAAAAATTCACACACATCTCATTTCATCTCAAGGGATGAATAAACAACAAATATAACGATTAAAAAAGACAAAATAAGTTGTGCTTCCTCTAACACAACACAGGAAAAGATCATATTATTGTTCATGTATCCTTCACTATAATCAAGAGCAATGTGTATTTATCTATAAATATATATCCGTTTCGTCACACGAAAGTTTGTGCAACAAAGGGAGGATGCAAATCTATTTATTTGCATGATCAGACGTTTTCTTTTTTTCTACTTTCTATACCGATTTATACATTTTTTATTGGCTCTTTCCTCTTTAAAACTTCCCAGTTGAAGCGTTTATTCTTGCTTTATTATAAGCGAGCAACGATTTTTCGATCACAATTTTAACCTCTAACTTCTTTATTTACAAAATATCCAATGATCAAATGCAGAAAATAAAGAAAAAGTCAAGGTTAGTATTTTTTCTTTAAATCATCAGAAATGTTTATTGTTCAATCCTATTCTATTGAAATAAAACAGCATTAGAAGACAAATAGCAAGTCCAATAACACTTGCCACCTGAAATTAACATGCAAGGAAATCCCCCTAAATAGAAAGTCAACCGTAGATGTTTTTCTTTTCTTTAGGTCATCAGAAATGATAATAATTTATACATAAAAAATAAGTTACTAACCTAATTCTATGATTTTATCAATGAATATTAGTGTTAACACTGGCGACACTTTTTTTTCATCATATTAGATGTATACTTATATATTTATAGTTATTTCAGTTAAAAAAAATAAACAAAGAATTTGGTTTTTAATTTTTTTCTGCATTTTGATTCTTTTTTTTTAAACATAACATCATTATGTAACATTTAATTAACATTCAATGGCTGTTGAAAAAATGAAAGGACTAGATGCTCTGTGTGAACTAAGGAATGCGGGATGAGAAGATTTTGTTCTTATTATTCTCTCACTATATATATATATATATATATATATATATATATATATATATATATATATATATATATATACATGATAAAAGTTTATATTCCAAATTTCAAGATTTCATCTTACCGTTTATTTGTTTCAGCATAATGCAATGTTCAATTATTGACAGCACCTGCTTCATAGCGCAGAATCATTCATGTAATTATTATGTCGATTTTTAGAATGTATTCAGCCCTTAACTCATCAGAAGAAAAGGAACTCATCAACTTTAAAAGAAAATAAAGGAACATGGCATGATTACAAAAACCGAAAATTGCAAAAGAATTTGCAATTGTATTTTCTTTTAGTTACGCAAAATTTGAATGTTAACTTTTTCAGTTATATATATACATATATATATATATATATATGTATATATATATATATATATATATATATATAATTCCTACCCTCTGATGAAAAGGAATACATTTCTTCGAAACTTCGCGGATTAAGGACTATCCACTTATCAAGTGTTTCCTTTTCAGATTAAATATGTTTTTAACTCTTGTTCGAAGTGTTTTTTTAACATGTTTTATTAACTGTTTGCTCGTATAAATATATATATATATATATATATATATATATATATATATATATATATATATATATATATATTAAATTGTAATTCAATGAATTAAAAAAAAACTCTCATTGAAATGAAATGAAGTGGTTGAGTTTCATATCAAAGAATTTTTATTATTCTAAGCAAGACAAAGAATGCTTTAGAAAATTAATCTCCTTAACCTATAGGGTTTCGATTTCTACCATCTCATCAGAGGAGAGAAAATATTAGCAAATAGTTATAAAGGTATGAACCCTATTTGCTAAAGTCAGTGAGACATGGAAAGCCAAGCTAAAGTCAGTGAGACATGGAAAGTTTATTTGCTCTATCTTGAATATCGAGCAATTCCTGTTTAGATGGGATAACTTATAGAATATTACTGCCAGTAATATTTTGCAAACCTACAATCTCACGTTTCCATAACAACTGATTGTTAAATAAAAACTATTCTGAAGTATATATATATATATATATATATATATATATATATATATATATATATATATATATATATATATATGCGAGATAAGTAACTTGCAACTGTTGCCAGTACCAACTGTTATTGTTGTTGTGCGCTAGACCTTATTTTTTTATATGATCATCCGGGCAACGCCGAGTGCCAGTTAGTTTCTTAGGAGAATATAACCGTAATCTTAGGTTCTTGTAACTATTGTATTCTTTCAGCATGCTTTTCTTTACATTCCTATCCGTTCTTTTTTTCCAGGTCATTCGACTATAAACAGTGAGAGACTAATGTTAAACACCAAGCAGCAAGTAAAAAGTACATCATTGAAATAATGGAACACTCTCCTTAGTCATCTGATCCTTCTCTGCGTGAATTTTTTATGTTCCCAAAGTTTGAAGCTGTGGAAGTCTTGAAGAAGGCTTTAACGACAGAGCTGTGAGATATGCCAGAAGAATCCTTCCAGCCGTGCAGAGAAACAAGGCCAAAAATGATGGAAACATCCGTTAGACTCGCTAATTATGCATCGAAAGGATACCATAATACTTAGTTTGTTATGAAATAGGTAGAACAGAATAGATTATCTTTCTATCGATCTAGCTGTCTGTCCATCTCGATCTATCTATCTATCTATCTAACTAACTGGAGATGTAGACAAGAGATGGATATGATGAATATTTATAAAACCTGTCAAAATATAACAGAGATCATAGACAAGTTTACCGGAAGCTCTGGTCAGCTTATCGGATCTATGTGTGAGTCACATGATCAGGTTAGCTAGAGATCAGAGGAGCTGGAACTTGGGATTGAAACAGAGCAGTTGGGCTTTACGGTTGTCTCTCCTCCCCTCTCAATGTAGACTGTTACAACACAAGCTAAGAAACTCACTTTCCGTTTTCATCTGCGCAACATCCTGGAAAGTGAAATAAAAACTAATATGAAAACCAATCATGGTCTTGGAGTCAATGTGTTTCGTCCAAAAGGTTCCAGCCCCCTCCAAGAACAAGATGAAGTCAGGATGGACCAGGTTCAGTGAGCAGAGAAGATAAACGTATGTCGAAGATACACATAGGACACACACGTGTATGCATATGAACATTAGAAGATCACGAAACATAAAGCGGGTTCAGAAAGTGAAGAACCACTAATAGACATTTAGTAATACATTTAGGACACGTCACAAACGAACACGAAACGTATACACTCGTTTACATAAGTGCCGTTCATGTTAGAAAACTAACATGGCTCATTTTGGTGCCATTTTTGGTACACCATTATATAACAAGTTTGCTGCATATTATCAAAAAAAAAAAAAGGCCCATGCAAAATTTGAATTAGATCAGCCTAGTAGTTTCCGAGAAAAAGTAAAACAGGCAGTCAAACAGACAGACTTAGAACAATATAATATAGATACAAATATTTATTGTATTCAAATTAGCTTAAAAATATTATTCTCTGAAGAAAATATTTTAAATCTTGTGTGCCAGAAACTTTACAGGTCACTATACACAAAACATTAAAAGCTTGATTCATGCAAAAATATTTTTTAAATGACTTACTCTGTTCTGCTGTTTTTCTCAAAGACTTCTGTTCATAAAGTTTTCTCTGGATGAGACCATCATCTTCATCTGATGCCAACCACCTGTTGCAAGAGAAAATCTGCTTGATACCTGTCGATGGGCAGTCAACAATCACATGATCCAAAAACCAACCTGGAGCTCTGCCAGAATTATCATGACCGATTTCAAGCTGTCCCAACGGACTAAATGCTTTTGGAACCGTTATGTTGAAAACGTCCGTTTTTCCACGTTCAAATTTGCCATCTTTGAGCCAAATCTTGCCGCTACAATTCTGCTGTTTCTTACTGTCATAAAGACAGACAAAAACCTTGGAATTTGTTCCTGCATGCTTCATCTCGCCAGTAACCACGGTTATTATAAAAGGGCAACCTAGGCAGAAGAGGAAAAACAGTGATCAAAAATTATCATACCTTTAGTGAGACACCATGTTACGAAAGTATTAAGATCGAAATTACATTTATCTAGACAGGAATTAATAAGAACATGTTCGTCTTCATCAAAATAGTTTCTCGTGGTATGACGAGGGGCGTGCAATAAGTAATGCCCCTGACCCACTTCCAGTTGTCTGATCTAGCTGAAATTTTGCATGTGCAATAATTTATATCTCTATGGATTATGTGGCAAATTACAGCTCTGAACTCATTGTGGTTTCTGTTTTACAGGTGTTTGAACTGAGTCAGGTGTGAAATGGAGCCTGTTGAATGTCAAGCAGTGATCCAGTTTTTGTATTTGAAAGGACGCACACCACAGGAGACTTTTGATGAAATGAAAGAAATTTATGGTGATAATGCCACACTATATGATCTTGTAAAACGCTGGCATCGTGAATTCAAACATGGCCGGAAGTCTGTGGAAACAGCTCCCAGACCTGGTCGCCCCTCTTCTGCCATTAATGAGGCATCTGTCCGTCAAGTTGAGGCTGCCATTTTGGAAGATCGGCACATTACTATTCGCCAAATAGCTCAAGATGTCAAAATTCGTACAGGGTCTGTGGAAACTATCATTTATGACCATTTGTATATGCATAAAGTGTCTGCCAGATGGATTCCCAGGTTGCTCACACCATTCCAGAAGCGAGAACGCATCAAGTGCTCGAGGATGAATTTGGAGATGTGCCAAGAAGATGAGTCAAAGTTTTTCAAAAGACTGACAGATTTCCTGGTAAAGGGTACCACAATTACAGGAGCCTATTATGCTTCACTTTTGAGGAAATTAAGGGAAGCTATCAAAATCAAGAGGCAGGGCAAGATCAGCAGGACAACGCTTCAGTCCACAACTCGCATGTTGCCAGATCAGAAGCACGGGCGTGTAGTTATGAAATCATCCCCATCCGCCCTACTCTCTTGACCTTGCACCCTCTGATTTTCACCTCTTCCCAGCCATGAAGTTGTTTTTGAAAGGAAAGCGTTTCTCAGATGATGCAGCGTTGATTTCTGAAGTCACGTTGTGGTTGGAGAACCAATCTGGTGTGTTCTACAAAAACGATCGCCAGAGCTGCATCAAACGATGGGAGAAATGCATAACTCTGGGTGGTTCCTATGTAGAGAATGACTGATATCTGTGCCAAGTTTCGTTGCTCTACTTCTATGGGAAGTTGGTCAGGGGCATTACTTATTGCACGCCCCTCGTAAACTCATTTATTCCAATGAGTGATTGCCTGAAGAACATCTGAAACTTCTCTTTTGTTATGGTGTAATACTCCATCAACCTTAATTATTATTATTATTATACTTATTATTATACTTATTATTATTATTATTATTATTATTATTATTATTATTATTATTATTATACTTATTATTAAAATTATTATTATTATTATTATTATTATTATTATTATTATTATTATTATTATTATACTTATTATTAAAATTATTATTATTATTATTATTATTGGTCCCCCGACAAAAGGATGGTAGACCTGTAAATTCAACCTTGTCAGTTCATCTGTTCGTCTTCCCGCACTTTTCTCAATAACTACGTCTTGGAATTAAAAAAAAAATTGCCAAACATAAAACATGATATGAGTAACAACTCTGGTTGCCCCCCTAGGGGTGCCTTTCGGGTTAAAATGGCTAAAATTGACACTTTCGTACTTATAAAAAAAAATTGATGCCTTGAATTTCCATAAAACTTTCTGAAAAGTTGTAACTGATTTCTATATAATTTTGCTTGTCTATACTTTGCGATAACTCTTGCGTGTGCCCTAGGAGCTTTTTTAGGGCTAATAAAAACACTCCATTTTTGGAACTATTTTACCATATTTGTCCAAAATTTTCTGTGTATGTCTATTTAGCAGTTTTGCATGGTGCTGAACTCAAGTTTAAATATGTTAAGGCTTTGGGGACTTTTGGTGCTAAATGGGAGTGGAGCAAATGATGGACTTAGTCATTTCTTGTTTTGCATGATGCAGAACTCAGATTTACATAGGTTAAGGCCTAAAACTGCGCGTTTGTTCATTTTCACCAAAATTTGACGTCCCCTGGGGACTTTTGGGACTAAATAGGGGGAGACAAATGCTGAACTTAGTAATTTTTTTATGCCTCGTTCACTGTGCACTCACGGGGGACCATGCATGCTTCACTTGTTATTATTATTATTATTATTATTATTATTATTATTATTATTATTATTATTTTGTTTAAAATTTCATATTACATGCGTTGGGCAGCTTTAAGAACTTGACTTCCAAACTAACCTATCTCTGGCCAGATCTGTATTTATTTCGTTTTCGTTTGAATTAATCTCTTTCACATTTCCTCTCATGTTTTCTTTGGCTTTTCTCTGCCAACTGATCGTAGCACTTCTATTGTTCTACATTTGCTAACCCAAGCATTCTCATCCATTCTCTCAATGTGACCATATCATCAAAGTCTCCTCTTCTACACACATCTCCCTTTACTGTCCAGATTTTGTGTACCTCTGAGCTCATCAGATCCAAGCCCCTCTTTAAGACACACATTACACATCTATCGTATCATTCCTGTGTCATTTCTATTCATGCAATGCATTTCCTCGAGGATTTTTAATTTTAATTTAATTTTTAATTTAATTAAACATGCTGTCTGGAGAAGTCGAGGTATGTTCAATACCATCAAAAGTGCTGCAATTAAATCTTATGTTCTTTTGGATTATCAACTTGCAAGTATTGAAAGTAATAACTAATTTTGTGGCACACATAATTAAATCACACTTTAAATAATCCAAGAATCACTCTGCTAAACATGAAATATGACCTGAACGTTTTCACACATACTCATATAGATTGATATACTTTTTATATTTTGCAATTTTTGAGATGAGCATTATTATTATTTGGATTATTCGGACTACTGCTCTATTTTACGACGTGTAAGTCAATATAACTTCCGACCAGAAGATTGGAAGTTATACTGTATCTTGTCGAAATTGGGTATTTTTCTGTTGACCTCAGAAATATTTATGGAATTTTTAACTAAACTCTTGATTTAATCTACATAGAGGAAGCTTACTCTCGTTCCATCAGCCATAACTGGATAGAAATCTTATTACAAATATCGTCTGTACTGAGGATTGGACGAAGGTTCGGTTCAAAAGTCTGAATTGATCTTTGATGTTGTAATAAAAATTCCTGAGTTTGAAAAGCTGCAACTGAAGAAAGTGAGATGTTACATCGGCTGAAACGTTCAAATAATGTTATGCAAAAATTTCACCCACACAAGGAAAAAAATTCAAAGTAAACTTCTTGGAAAATAAACAACAGGATTTTCAAAATAAAAACCTTTTTATAACATCATGAAAAGATAACAATAAACTAAATTAATAGTTAATTTAATATTTTATACATTTGTATTGTTTATGCAATAAGGGGACGGATTCCATAATTAATATCAGACATTTAATATGATTTCATATTTAATATCAAACATTTAATATGATTTCATATTTAATATCAAACATTTAATATGATTTCATATTTAATATCAAACATTTAATATGATTTCATATTATTTATCAAACATTTAATATGATTCCATATTTAATATCTAACATTTACTATGATTTCATAATTAATATCAAACATTTAATATGATTTCATATTTAATATCAAACATTTGATATGATTTCATATTTAATATCAAACATTTAATATGATTCCATAATTAATATCAAACATTTAATATGATTTCATAATTAATATCAAACATTTAATATGATTTCATATTTAATATCAAACATTTGATATGATTTCATAATTAATATCAAACATTTAATATGATTTCATATTTAATATCAAACATTTGATATGATTTCATAATTAATATCAAACATTTGATATGATTTCATAATTAATATCAAACATTTCATATGATTTCATAATTATTATCAAACATTTCATATGATTTAATATTTAATATCAAACATTTAATAGGATTTCATAATTAATATCAAACATTTAATATGATTTCATATTTAATATCAAACATTTAATATGAGTTCATATTTAATATCAAACATTTAATATGATTTCATAATTCATATCAAACATTTAATATGATTTCATATTTAATATCAAACATTTAATATGATTTCATATTTAATATCAAACATTTAATATGATTTCATAATTAATATCAAACATTTAATATGATTTCATATTTAATATCAAACATTTAATATGATTTCATAATTAATATCAAACATTTGATATGATTCCATATTTAATATCAAACATTTAATATGATTTCATATTTAATATCAAACATTTAATATGATTTCATATTTAATATCAAACATTTGATATGATTTCATAATTAATATAAAACATTTAATATTATTTCATATTTAATATCAAACATTTGATATGATTTCATAATTAATATCAATCATTTAATATGATTTCATATTTAATATCAAACATTTGATATGATTTCATATCTAATATCAGACATTTAATATGATTTCATAATTAATATCAAACATTTAATATGATTTAATAATTAATATCAAACATTTGACAAGATTTCATAATTAATATCAGACATTTGATATGATTTAATATTTAATATAAAACATTTGATATGATTTCATAATTAATATAAAACATTTGATATGATTTCATATTTAATATCAAACATTTAATATGATTTCATATTTAATATCAAACATTTAATATGATTTCATAATTAATATCAAACATTTAATATGATTTCATAATTAATATCAAACATTTAATATGATTTCATAATTTATATCAAACATTTGATAGTATTTCATAATTAATATCAAACATTTAATATGATTTCATATTTAATATCAAACATTTAATATGATTTCATAATTAATATCAAACATTTGATATGATTTCATAATTAATATCAAACATTTAATATGATTTCATATTTAATATCAAACATTTAATATGATTTCATAATTAATATAAAACATTTAATATGATTTCATAATTAATATCAAACATTTAATATGATTTCATAATTAATATGAAACATTTAATATGATTTCATATTTAATATCAAACATTTGATATGATTTCATAATTAATATCAAACATTTAATATGATTTCATATTTAATATCAAACATTTGATATGATTTCATAATTAATATCAAACATTTAATATGATTTCATATTTAATATCAAACATTTAATATGATTTCATAATTAATATCAAACATTTAATATGATTTCATATTTAATATCAAACATTTGATATGATTTCATAATTAATATCAAACATTTAATATGATTTCATATTTAATATCAAACATTTGATATGATTTCATAATTAATATCAAACATTTAATATGATTTCATAATTAATATCAAACATTTCATATGATTTCATATTTAATATCAAACATTTAATATGATTTCATAATTAATATCAAACATTTAATATGATTTCATATTTAATATCAAACATTTAATATGAGTTCATATTTAATATCAAACATTTAATATGATTTCATAATTAATATCAAACATTTAATATGATTTCATATTTAATATCAAACATTTAATATGATTTCATATTTAATATCAAACATTTAATATGATTTCATAATTAATATCAAACATTTAATATGATTTCATATTTAATATCAAACATTTAATATGATTTCATAATTAATATCAAACATTTGATATGATTCCATATTTAATATCAAACATTTAATATGATTTCATATTTAATATCAAACATTTAATATGATTTCATATTTAATATCAAACATTTGATATGATTTCATAATTAATATCAAACATTTAATATGATTTCATATTTAATATCAAACATTTAATATGATTTCATATTTAATATCAAACATTTAATATAATTTCATAATTAATATCAAACATTTAATATGATTTCATAATTAATATCAAACATTTAATATGATTTCATATTTAATATCAAACATTTGATATGATTTCATATTTAATATCAAACATTTGATATGATTTCATATCTAATATCAGACATTTAATATGATTTCATAATTAATATCAAACATTTAATATGATTTAATAATTAATATCAAACATTTGATAAGATTTCATAATTAATATCAGACATTTGATATGATTAAATATATTAATATAAAACATTTGATATGATTTCATAATTAATATCAAACATTTGATATGATTTCATATTTAATATCAAACATTTAATATGATTTCATATTTAATATCAAACATTTAATATGATTTCATAATTAATATCAAACATTTAATATGATTTCATAATTAATATCAAACATTTAATATGATTTCATAATTAATATCAAACATTTGATAGTATTTCATAATTAATATCAAACATTTAATATGATTTCATATTTAATATCAAACATTTAATATGATTTCATAATTAATATCAAACATTTGATATGATTTCATAATTAATATCAAACATTTAATATGATTTCATATTTAATATCAAACATTTAATATGATTTCATAATTAATATCAAACATTTAATATGATTTCATAATTTATATCAAACATTTAATATGATTTCATAATTAATATCAAACATTTAATATGATTTCATAATTAATATCAAACATTTGATATGATTTCATAATTAATATCAAACATTTGATATGATTTCATATTTAATATCACACATTTAATATGATTTCATAATTAATATCAAACATTTGATATGATTTCATAATTAATATCAAACATTTAATATGATTTTATAATTAATATCAAACATTTAATATGATTTCATATTTAATATCAAACATTTGATATGATTTCATAATTAATATCAAACATTTGATATGATTTCATAATTAATATCAAACATTTAATATGATTTCATAATTCATATCAAACATTTAATATGATTTCATATTTAATATCACACATTTAATATGATTCCATATTTAATATCAAACATTTGATATGATTTCATAATTAATATCAAACATTTGATATGATTTCATATTTAATATCAAACATTTAATATCATTTCATAATTCATATCAAACATTTAATATGATTTCATATTTAATATCACGCATTTAATATGATTCCATATTTAATATCAAACATTTGATATGATTTCATATCTAATATCAAACATTTAATATGATTTCATATTTAATATCAAACATTTAATATGATTTCATATTTAATATCAAACATTTGTATATGATTTCATATTTAATATCAAACATTTCATATGATTTCATATTTAATATCAAACATTTAATATGATTTCATATTTAATATCAAACATTTAATATGATTCCATATTTAATATCAAACATTTCATATGATTTCATATTTAATATCAAACATTTGATATGATTCCATATTTAATATCAAACATTTAATATGATTTCATATTTAATATCAAACATTTAATATGATTTCATAATTAATATCAAACATTTAATATGATTTCATATTTAATATCAGACATTTGATATGATTCCATATTTAATATCAAACATTTGATATGATTTCATATTTAATATCAAACATTTGATATGATTTCATAATTAATATCAAACATTTAATATGATTCCATATTTAATATCAAACATTTGATATGATTTCATATTTAATATCAAACATTTAATATGATTCCATATTTAATATCAAACATTTAATATGATTCCATATTTAATATCAAACATTTCATATGATTTCATATTTAATATCAAACATTTCATATGATTTCATATTTAATATCAAACATTTAATATGATTTCATAATTAATATCAAACATTTGATATGATTCCATATTTAATATCAAACATTTGATATGATTTCATATTTAATATCAAACATTTGATATGATTCCATATTTAATATTAAACATTTGATATGATTTCATATTTAATATCAAACATTTAATATGATTTCATATTTAATATCAAACATTTGATATGATTTCATATTTAATATCAAACATTTAATATGATTTCATAATTAATATCAAACATTTAATATGATTTCATAATTAATATCAAACATTTGATATGATTTCATAATTAATATCAAACATTTAATATGATTTCATAATTAATATCAAACATTTGATATGATTTCATATTTAATATCAAACATTTAATATGATTTCATAATTAATATCAAACATTTAATATGATTTCATATTTAATATCAAACATTTGATATGATTTCATATTTAATATCAAACATTTAATATGATTCCATATTTAATATCAAACATTTCATATGATTTCATATTTAATATCAAACATTTGATATGATTCCATATTTAATATCAAACATTTAATATGATTTCATATTTAATATCAAACATTTAATATGATTTCATAATTAATATCAAACATTTAATATGATTTCATATTTAATATCAGACATTTGATATGATTCCATATTTAATATCAAACATTTGATATGATTTCATATTTAATATCAAACATTTGATATGATTTCATAATTAATATCAAACATTTAATATGATTCCATATTTAATATCAAACATTTAATATGATTCCATATTTAATATCAAACATTTGATATGATTCCATATTTAATATCAAACATTTAATATGATTCCATATTTAATATCAAACATTTAATATGATTCCATATTTAATATCAAACATTTCATATGATTTCATATTTAATATCAAACATTTCATATGATTTCATATTTAATATCAAACATTTAATATGATTTCATATTTAATATCAAACATTTGATATGATTCCATATTTAATATCAAACATTTGATATGATTTCATATTTAATATCAAACATTTGATATGATTCCATATTTAATATTAAACATTTGATATGATTTCATATTTAATATCAAACATTTAATATGATTTCATATTTAATATCAAACATTTGATATGATTTCATATTTAATATCAAACATTTAATATGATTTCATAATTAATATCAAACATTTAATATGATTTCATAATTAATATCAAACATTTGATATGATTCCATATTTAATATTAAACATTTGATATGATTTCATATTTAATATCAAACATTTGATATGATTCCATATTTAATATTAAACATTTAATATGATTCCATATTTAATATCAAACATTTGATATGATTTCATATTTAATATCAAACATTTAATATGATTTCATAATTAATATCAAACATTTGATATGATTCCATATTTAATATCAAACATTTGATATGATTTCATAATTAATATCAAACATTTAATATGATTTCATAATTAATATCAAACATTTGATATGATTCCATATTTAATATCAAACATTTGATATGATTTCATATTTAATATCAAACATTTAATATGATTTCATATTTAATATCAAACATTTAATATGATTCCATATTTAATATCAAACATTTGATATGATTTCATATTTAATATCAAACATTTAATATGATTTCATAATTAATATCAAACATTTGATATGATTCCATATTTAATATCAAACATTTAATATGATTCCATATTTAATATCAAACATTTCATATGATTTCATATTTAATATCAAACATTTCATATGATTTCATATTTAATATCAAACATTTAATATGATTTCATATTTAATATCAAACATTTGATATGATTCCATATTTAATATCAAACATTTGATATGATTTCATATTTAATATCAAACATTTGATATGATTCCATATTTAATATCAAACATTTGATATGATTTCATATTTAATATCAAACATTTGATATGATTTCATATTTAATATCAAACATTTAATATGATTTCATATTTAATATCAAACATTTGATATGATATTATAATTAATATCAGACATTTGATATGATTTCATATTTAATATCAGACATTTAATATGATTTCATAATTAATATCAAACATTTAATATGATTTCATATTTAATATCAAACATTTAATATGATTCCATATCTAATATCAGACATTTGATATGATTCCATATTTAATATCAAACATTTAATATGATTTCATAATTAATATCAAACATTTAATATGATGTCATATTTAATATCAAACATTTGATAAGATTTCATAATTAATATCAAACATTTAATATGATTTCATATCTAATATCAGACATTTAATATGATTTCATATTTAATATCAAACATTTCATATGATTTCATATTTAATATCAAACATTTAATATGATTTCATATTTAATATCAAACATTTAATATGATTTCATAATTAATATCAAACATTTAATATGATTTCATATTTAATATCAAACATTTGATATGATTTCATAATTAATATCAATCATTTAATATGATTTCATATTTAATATCAAACATTTGATATGATTTCATATCTAATATCAGACATTTAATATGATTTCATAATTAATATCAAACATTTAATATGATTTAATAATTAATATCAAACATTTGATAAGATTTCATAATTAATATCAGACATTTGATATGATTTAATATTTAATATAAAACATTTGATATGATTTCATAATTAATATCAAACATTTGATATGATTTCATATTTAATATCAAACATTTAATATGATTTCATATTTAATATCAAACATTTAATATGATTTCATAATTAATATCAAACATTTAATATGATTTCATAATTTATATCAAACATTTAATATGATTTCATAATTAATATCAAACATTTGATAGTATTTCATAATTAATATCAAACATTTAATATGATTTCATATTTAATATCAAACATTTAATATGATTTCATAATTAATATCAAACATTTGATATGATTTCATAATTAATATCAAACATTTAATATGATTTCATATTTAATATCAAACATTTAATATGATTTCATAATTAATATCAAACATTTAATATGATTTCATAATTAATATCAAACATTTAATATGATTTCATAATTAATATCAAACATTTAATATGATTTCATATTTAATATCAAACATTTGATATGATTTCATAATTAATATCAAACATTTAATATGATTTCATATTTAATATCAAACATTTGATATGATTTCATAATTAATATCAAACATTTAATATGATTTCATATTTAATATCAAACATTTAATATGATTTCATAATTAATATCAAACATTTAATATGATTTCATATTTAATATCAAACATTTGATATGATTTAATAATTAATATCAAACATTTAATATGATTCCATATTTAATATCAAACATTTGATATGATTTCATAATTAATATCAAACATTTAATATGATTTCATAATTAATATCAAACATTTGATATGATTTCATATTTAATATCAAACATTTAATATGATTTCATAATTAATATCAAACATTTAATATGATTTCATATTTAATATCAAACATTTAATATGATTTCATATTTAATATCAAACATTTAATATGATTTCATAATTAATATCAAACATTTAATATGATTTCATATTTAATATCAAACATTTAATATGATTTCATAATTAATATCAAACATTTGATATGATTCCATATTTAATATCAAACATTTAATATGATTCCATATTTAATATCAAACATTTCATATGATTTCATATTTAATATCAAACATTTGATATGATTCCATATTTAATATCAAACATTTAATATGATTTCATATTTAATATCAAACATTTAATATGATTTCATAATTAATATCAAACATTTAATATGATTTCATATTTAATATCAGACATTTGATATGATTCCATATTTAATATCAAACATTTGATATGATTTCATATTTAATATCAAACATTTGATATGATTTCATATTTAATATCAAACATTTAATATGATTCCATATTTAATATCAAACATTTAATATGATTCCATATTTAATATCAAACATTTGATATGATTCCATATTTAATATCAAACATTTAATATGATTCCATATTTAATATCAAACATTTAATATGATTCCATATTTAATATCAAACATTTCATATGATTTCATATTTAATATCAAACATTTCATATGATTTCATATTTAATATCAAACATTTCATATGATTTCATATTTAATATCAAACATTTCATATGATTTCATATTTAATATAAAACATTTGATATGATTCCATATTTAATATCAAACATTTGATATGATTTCATATTTAATATCAAACATTTGATATGATTCCATATTTAATATTAAACATTTGATATGATTTCATATTTAATATCAAACATTTAATATGATTTCATATTTAATATCAAACATTTGATATGATTTCATATTTAATATCAAACATTTAATATGATTTCATAATTAATATCAAACATTTAATATGATTTCATAATTAATATCAAACATTTGATATGATTCCATATTTAATATTAAACATTTGATATGATTTCATATTTAATATCAAACATTTGATATGATTCCATATTTAATATTAAACATTTAATATGATTCCATATTTAATATCAAATATTTGATATGATTTCATATTTAATATCAAACATTTAATATGATTTCATAATTAATATCAAACATTTGATATGATTCCATATTTAATATCAAACATTTGATATGATTTCATAATTAATATCAAACATTTAATATGATTTCATAATTAATATCAAACATTTGATATGATTCCATATCTAATATCAAACATTTGATATAATTTCATATTTAATATCAAACATTTAATATGATTTCATATTTAATATCAAACATTTAATATGATTCCATATTTAATATCAAACATTTGATATGATTTCATATTTAATATCAAACATTTAATATGATTTCATAATTAATATCAAACATTTGATATGATTCCATATTTAATATCAAACATTTAATATGATTCCATATTTAATATCAAACATTTCATATGATTTCATATTTAATATCAAACATTTCATATGATTGCATATTTAATATCAAACATTTAATATGATTTCATAATTAATATCAAACATTTGATATGATTCCATATTTAATATCAAACATTTGATATGATTTTATATTTAATATCAAACATTTGATATGATTCCATATTTAATATTAAACATTTTATATGATTTCATATTTAATATCAAACATTTAATATGATTTCATATTTAATATCAAACATTTGATATGATTTCATATTTAATATCAAACATTTAATATGAGTTCATATTTAATATCAAACATTTGATATGATTTCATAATTAATATCAGACATTTGATATGATTTCATATTTAATATCAGACATTTAATATGATTTCATAATTAATATCAGACATTTAATATGATTTCATATTTAATATCAAACATTTAATATGATTCCATATCTAATATCAGACATTTGATATGATTCCATATTTAATATCAAACATTTAATATGATTTCATAATTAATATCAAACATTTAATATGATGTCATATTTAATATCAAACATTTGATAAGATTTCATAATTAATATCAAACATTTAATATGATTTCATATCTAATATCAGACATTTAATATGATTTCATATTTAATATCAAACATTTCATATGATTTCATATTTAATATCAAACATTTAATATGATTTCATATTTAATATCAAACATTTAATATGATTTCATAATTAATATCAAACATTTAATATGATTTCATATTTAATATCAAACATTGAATATGATTTCATAATTAATATCAAACATTTAATATGATTTCATAATTAATATCAAACATTTAATATGATTTCATAATTAATATCAAACATTTAATATGATTTCATAATTAATATCAAACATTTAATATTATTTCATAATTAATATCAAACATTTAATATGATTTCATAATTAATATCAAACATTTAATATGATTTCATAATTAATATCAAACATTTAATATGATTTCATAATTAATATCAAACATTTAATATGATTTCATAATTAATATCAAACATTTAATATGATTTCATAATTAATATCAAACATTTAATATGATTTCATAATTAATATCAGACATTTAATATGATTCCATATCTAATATCAGACATTTGATATGATTTCATATATAATATCAAACATTTGATATGATTTCATAATTAATATCAAACATTTGATATGATTTCATAATTAATATCAAACATTTAATATGATTTCATAATTAATATCAAACATTTAATATGATTTCATAATTAATATCAAACATTTAATATGATTTCATATTTAATATCAAACATTTAATATGATTTCATAATTAATATCAAACATTTAATATGATTTCATAATTAATATCAAACATTTCATATGATTTCATATTTAATATCAAACATTTCATATGATTTCATAATTAATATCAAACATTTAATATGATTTCATAATTAATATCAAACATTTAATATGATTTCATAATTAATATCGAACATTTGATATGATTTCATATTTAATATCAAACATTTGATATGATTTCATATTTAATATCAAACATTTGATATGATTCCATATTTAATGTGAATCACATTCCATGCCTATGTATAGCTTCAATTTTGCATATCACGCACCTAAATCGTATTTGAATTGGAAATGAATCTTATCGAAAGCATTATTTATTCATTAAAAACTTCAAAATAAATTAATTACACGCAAGACCAATAATTCATTTAAAAAATTGGAGAGATTTTATATTCACACTGGTCTATTGCTATTCTAAACAATGCCCAATGAACCAATCAACATTCACTGGCATCTGTCAAATGTTTATGAAGACAAAGCAGTTGATGTTAACAAAGTTAAAGGATAGCTTCGTTGATTTCAGAATGGCGACAGACATGTGAATGACAAAGCATGCTCCGGACTTTTATAACTGTCACATCAAAATACGTTGGCAAAAATGCATGGAGAATGATGGTTATTATGTATAAAAATAAATCCTGGAGTACACAATGTCGCTTGTTTTAATAGTATCACTCCTGTCTTCATAGCTCTTCAACTTTTTGAGTTTAAAAAAATAAGTGACTATACTTTGGAATGACCCTTGTATGACAAAAAGCACTTGAGCCGCCTGTGCTCAGCTATCGTTCATTGAAAATGGTGGTGACTAAAAAAGCACAAAAGTCGCTTGTTTTAATAGTACCACTCCTGTCTTCGTAGTTCTTCAACTTTCTGAGTTAAAAAATAGGAGGCTTCACTTTTGAAAGACCCTGGTAATTAAAAAATATATCTAATTAAATTGCCATGTATTAAATATATGGGGCAAAATCATGTTCACATAAGGATTCAATTCTAATTAGATAACTGAAGTTAAACCTTATTTAAATCTAGTCAGTCCCAAATAGGTCACTATTTGGGAATACCAGCTGCTGAATGTGAGAGGATGGTGGCACCTACTTGCAAAATTCCCGTCCTGATGATACTTTTAGCAAGTACTTCAGGATTAGAGACAATAAAACAATTACCCCATGAGTAGGAGTTTTCATGAAGCTCTCTAGAGCACACACACACACCCACATATATATATAAAAGTGAAATTGTCTGTGTGTGTGTGTGTGTGTGTGTGTACATTTCCCTATCAAATTACTCTGTCAATTTTCAGTCTATAGACTTGAGATTTGACATAAAGGGTATTGAGATTTAGGAAAATCTTTTTAAGTGGTTTTCGGCCAGAAAATTGACTATGAAGGGGTCAAAGTTCAACGATTTAACCTTTAAAAACTCTACCAAACTTCTCTGCCAATTTTGGGTCTAAACACTTGAGAATTTAGATGTAGGTTACTTGGACATAGATTAAACTTTTTAATTTGATTTGAGCCCAAAACAATAAATGTTAAATTGAGGTAAAATTACTCAGCCAATTTTTAGTCTAAACATTTGAAATTTTACATAAAGTGTCTGAACATAGAGCAAGCTTTTTAATCGATTTTTGGCTGCAAATTTGGCTGCCAAAGTTCAAAAGATTTTACCTTTGCGTTCTCTAGAAAACTATTCAGCCAATTTTAGGTCTAAACATTTGAAATTTTACATTAAGGGTATTTAGACATGCAACAAGCTTTTTAATCGATTTTTGGCCGAAAATTTGGTCAGAGTAAAAAGAGTTGACCTTTGCAGACTCTATCAAACTCCTCCGACAATTTTGGGTCTAAACACTTAAAACCTTAGACGTAGGTTACCTGGACATGCGTCAAACTTTTTAATATATATACATATGCACATAAAGTTTTGATAGGGCCCGAGCAAAACCGGACTGAACTGCTAGTATATATACATATATAAATATATATAGAGAGATAGATACTTACATTGCTGTTTTCAAGCAGTTTACATGCTTAAAACTTAAGCATGATATACTAACAAAAATCCTATTTAAAACTTTAGCGTGAGAAACAACTGAAAACTTTTTCAAATTTAAATTTAACAAACGAATCAAAATATTATTTCAAACTTAAGCATGACAGACTAATAAAAATGCTATTTTATATTAAAATGTGACACTCCACTGGAAACGCCATTTAAACTGTAAGCATGATACACTAACAGAAATCTTATTTAAAACTTAAGCGTGAGAAACCAACGAGAGTAGTTTTTAAAATTTAAATTTGATATATCAACCAAAATGTTATTTCAAACTTAAGCATGACAAACTAAGGAATATGCTATTTAAAATTGGAGCATGTGATAAATTGATCAACATAAAAACTCAATAAGTATTTCAATCGATGAAAAACTTATTGATATTTCTATTTCATATCAACTAGGATGAATCATTTTTCTTTTTTTTTTCAGAAAGGTCGGAGAGGGAAAGGAGAGGTTTTCCTTGTGGGTTGGAGCACATCCTTTCTGTAAACTCACAACCGGAAAATGATCTAATTCATTATTTTCTTCACTTTGGTTTTGTTTTGCATTTCCGCTCAAGACGTTGCTCTCAGGAACAGAGATTTGTTTTTCCTCTCTTTAATGAAAAACGTGTTCATGATCAAAGGAGAGCAAGGTCCACTTGAAGGAGAGCCTAAGTGAACACTTGCTCACTGACGACGACGACGATGACGACCTTCTTATTTCACCCCTTCCTTCGGTTGACTCAGCCAGCTTCTCTAATTAAGTAAAGATCAAGCTTGAGTGCCATCCAGAAAACCGACTGGTGCCTTGTAACCAATAAGGACTATTATCCTGCTTTCTGTACTCTGATAAAGCAAAGGCTCCACTCAAGAGCACTTAGCAGTAAGGAGGTATTTCCAGCAATGTATATCATTTTAGACAAGATCTTGACCACTGGTCAAGAGGTTTAATGTGTGTCACTGATAAAAGAAGAAAGAAGAGGAAGAAAAATAAATGGGTGTGTCCGAAGGAGTCAGCATAGAATTATTGCATCTTTTTTGGTTGTTACTTATTTCATGTTCTAGTTTCATTAAAGGCAAAATTATATAAATTTAAAAATCTCATTTATTCCAGCATTTAACCTGTATTAAAAGAAACGTTATATTAAGATTAAGTGTTAATTAATCTAAACAGGAAACAATGTTACATGAGTATGCGTACAGCAATAGTTTATACTAACATATCGTTGAAAGTTTATTGTTGACCATAAAAATTAAACATGATTAAACCTCATCAGTATTTAAATGGGAACTTTTTGAGACTACTTTGTGCCGTATGTTCTAAGAACTGTAGAACCAGGAAAAGTGAGTTTGCAAAGCCAGTTCAATTTTAAAAAATCGAAAGAAAAATTTGAAGTTGGGTTTTTTACTGTTTTCTATATCTTTCCCCTTTGTTCTTTCTTTCTTCAACTATGAGTTAAATAATGTTAACATTAATTTTGATATTCCCAATCTTCTATTTTATAATTATTTTATTACCTTCGACTGTTAATAAATAGAAAGAGAGAGAGAGAGAGAGAGAGAGAGAGAGAGAGAGAGAGAGAGAGAGAGAGAGAGATACAGAGACAGAGACAGAGACAGACAGACAGACAGACAGACAGAGAGTTGTAACTCATTGAGTGAGGGAGGATGAGAGTAATAGACAAAAATTTAGAAAGAAATGAATAATTTAAGACGACTAAGAATTATTATAATTGATTTTTTTCTTCAAACATAACCCAATCCCAATACAAGGAGTATTCTAATATGTATTTTGTGGGATTAAAATATATTTTAAAAATGCCTCCTACAAAAATAAATACTGATTAAATCAACTTTAATAAAAAAAATCATACCAAGAGCTTTTTTTTTACAATTGTTTCAAAACTAATTGACTTTTAGAAAGATATTTTAACACATTCTTTTTTCGTTTTAGGAAAGTTCAAAAAAGCAAGAAAACAATTAAAATCCTACTGTGCTCAGGTGCATTACAACTGCTCAAAAAGTGCACGTTGAATATATTAAGATAATGTACAATTATCAGGCAAATGAATAATTATGAGTCTTGCGTGTGGAACAATATATGAGTTATACATGTTTATAAGTTATGTGTGTGCATGTGCGAGGAGACATCAATTGTAGTTTTGTCAAATTTTGGGAAGCATAAGAAATTTTAAAGGATGCAGTATCACACTGCCAACAACTGATACAGCCAGTTTGTTCAATGTTTCAGCAATTCTGAGTGTGCAAAGATGTTTCCAAGAGTGATGGGAGTTACGTTACTTTCTGACTTTGTAGGCATGACCATATGTGTTAGGCATGTGATATAAAAAGCTGGCCATAGTTGTTGTTGTTAAGATGTTAGTAATTTTGTGGGTAATTACTAAGTTGCTAGACGTCTAAGCTTCAATGAATCTGAGCCCAATGAAGCAAAGTGTTCAAAGTATGCCAGGTGTCTGATGAAGGATATTCGCTTGGTTACTTGTATTTGCTGTGGCTATCATCACAGTCCAGTTTCATTAATCGTGGGTCACAGAATATTGGTTGCACATCTCTGAACAGTTTCTAGGCCGTCCATGTTTTGAGCAAGAATGAAAGTGAATTGCTATATAAGGTGAGGTATATTTAAGCATGACTTACCTGAAATAGAAGCATTTGGATTCGCAGAATGAAACAAATCACGGTAGATTTGCCCATCATCCTCATCTTTGGCTAACCAACGATTACAAAGAAATTTATAAACCCTGCCTTGATCTTTATCATCTATAATAACCTGTAAAGACAAACAAAAATTAAAAAGGAACAATTAAACTTATATTAAATGCAATAATTGGGAGACAATAGGTGTCTTGACAACTGGGTGTCCACCCTCCTTCATGGGATACATGAAACAATCATCATTCGTTTCTTTTTTTTTTTCAAAACTTTAATAAACAAGTGAACCTTAATACAGTTGCCATTGTTTCTTTAAGAGCATTTCAAAGCGTTTCGAATTGAACACAACAGACTAAAAAAGTTTATTAGTCAACAATCATCACAATCATCATAATTAACACAAGACACATCTTCTAATAGTGATATCTAGTTTGCCATGTAAATGTATTGAAACTAAGATAGGAACAGTATCATATCAACCTTTACTTATATCTATTATTATTACTAATTTAATTACTAGATATTCTCATAAAGATGTTTAGCTGATAAAATAAAACGGGCGTTTTTCTTTGGAGTGAATGACTGAAAATCTTCCCTGGTTTGTCGATCAGTGCTTTTCTCTAGAATTGAATGACAATAAGCTCTCTAGGTATTCTAGTGATCGCTATCACATATAGAAAAAAATTAGAAAGTCATGTCGTCAACACCTGCTTCATAAAATACATAGATAACATCCTTCTTTTAACGTTGTCTTGTGAGGAAGCATAGAGAATTTTTACTACATTTTCTAACCCTAACATTTAGCATTGAGCGCCCATATTATTCCCATTGCTTAGTTCTATTGGATTTCAACGTAAATATATCTGAAGAAGGAGGCATCAATACCAAATGCTACAGAAAGACATCCCAGGGGAGCATCTTTCTCTTAAGACGCAAATATGTTAAAAAAGTGGAAGATACAGTAACGAAGTTGTCAAAAACCAACTGCCTTAAACAATTCCACCTTGAAGTAAATGAATACTCAACACTCACCAAAGAAGACCGCAAGATCTCCTCTAAAAACAGATGTGGCACACTTTGTTCAATAGCTATTTCTTGAAGCTGTTGCACTTTACTGACAGGATCACCAAAGGTATCTATAAGGTTATACATGGCACACTAGATATCACTGCAGCAGTAATTAGCTACACATGAATTCAATAACAACACCACATTTTGCATTGTGGCTGATTTTTCAAAGGAACATGATGAATATAAGCCATCACACACACAGAATGCTGCATAAGATGACGCAACTACAACAGTTTTTACATCTCTAGTAATGTAATATTGTTTCATGTCAGATTAAAAGTGCACTTACTACCATTCACATCCTCATCCTATAAACATATCAACACATGCAACAACAGGACTGCTAAAATCGAAAGAGGAATATTGGAAATTTCCACATCGAAGAATCAATCCTAATATCCAAATTATGTCTTATTAACAACAGACTGGAACTTGTATATTTTTAACATAATACACACAATCGCATACCAATTACTTTCCATCATGATTTAGATTTAATTAATATGTACCTGTTTGGTATTAGTTAAGAACATATATTGCATGCAGGTTTATACTAAGTCTGAAAGGATCATAAATTCAATTAGTGTTAATACAGATAATTAATTATATATAGATATATATAATTATATATACATGCACATATACATGCATATATGTACATGCACATATGTGTGTATGCGTATATACATTTGCATATACATTTTTGTATCTATATATACATATATATATGTGTACATATACATGTGCATGTATATGTATGTATATATATATATATATATATATATATATACATATATATATATATGCACATGTATATATATATATATATTAAGTAATGTGATTGATAATTTAAAATTTAAAAATCAAATTATAAGTAAATTAAAAATTCGTTTCATAAGAAGGAACAACAACAAAATCAATTATCTGTACGATCGTTTCGGAAAACAATGCTTTTTATTGTGGTATACATCAAGTTATGTACAATAATTACATATAGTTTTTTAATAAGCCAGGTCTCCTCATCAGCAAATTTTGAAGGGTTTTTATTGAATTTAAAAGACACCATAAATAAACCTAGCATTAAAAGTAAGGCAGATGAATCTGAAAAAATTGAAATAAAAGGTCTGGATTTAAAATTTATAAGAAAATTAATATGGGTTAGAGATAGAAATAAGTAGAGAAAAATATATATTTGAATTTACATAATAAATTTGCTTTAAAAATATATAGAGATATTTACCTTTTAATTTTTCGCTTTTTGAAATCAGGAACTATGGTTAAAATAGTCATTTAGATGTTTGCTATAGCTTTTTATCTTATTGAATGATGAATTTTAAAAGGGGGGACGCTCGTGCAATAAATTGTTTCCGTTAGCGTATTTGTGATTTAAAGACGCTACGGTTTATATATAGAGAATGTTACTATTACATATTTTAAGGGGAGATAATTGTCATGTTTTCTTTACTTTATTTATTTGAAGGGTGTAAGGGAGATAATTAGTCTAACTTAATTTATTAAAAAAAAAAATAATAATTGTAATCTATTTTTACTAATAAGTAATTTTTAATGATTTAAGGTGGTTTATATTTATTAAATTTAAACCAACGTTTATGACTACATGTAAATATAAGCTCCTGTCTTGAATTTAATAGTTTGGTTGTATTTTTTATATCTTCATATTTTAAAATTTTTAGGGTTTCTTTTGTACATAGTGCACAAAATTTATCTCCTGGTTTATATGATTTGCAAGTCTCAATTATTTGCCATTTTAAGTTGAAAGAAATATTGCTGTTTTTTAGTTGCTAAATATAGTTGGATAGAGTAGTTTGGTTTGACAGAGAGTTATTTTTAAAAAGAATGTTTGTGCGTTGAAATTCTATGTTTTATTAGGCCAGATGTGGAACCAAAATATATTACCTCTTGCTTGTTGTGATTATTTTCCGTTAGGACTGTTGTTGGATTATTATATGGTGGGTTGATTAGTAATTGATCGGTAGATTGGTTTAAGTTGGTGTTATTATTTAGTCTGGTAGTTGAGTTATGGCTGTTAATAGGTTCATGTAGATTTGGAGTTTTTGATACTGTGCAGCTATAGAAAACATTTTTAATTTTACATGAGCCTTGTAGGGGACATTTATTTTTTTTTCTGCAGTTACAGTCCAATGTATTTTGTATAGTTGTATTTTGTAGTTTATTAATTTTCTTATTATTAGAGCTAATTATTTTCTGATGAAGGTTAGGCATAGTAGAGTAAGAGACTTTAATTGTGTTCTTATTGAAAATTTTATTATATCTATGGAGGGCTTTAAAGTTCTTATCTAATATTTTAAAAAATTCTCTGGCTATGTTTGTTTCTAGGTTTTTGGAATATGGGGGGTTGAACCATAGGATCTCCTTGTGTCTATTCTTACGTTTACGGGTTTTGGTTTGCTGTTTATTTGTATTATTATCTAATATTTGTAGTTTGGTTTTATCTTTTTTTGTCTCTTGGTTATTTTTCTTAACTCGCATATGGGAAGACATTACCATATTATATGTTATTACGCTCTTAATAGGTTTATTTTCAATGCAGTTTATGTTTCTATCAGTTTCATTTATGAATTTAATTTGTGAATTATATCCAGAGTTTTTAAGGGCCTCATTATAATATTTTTCATTTTTGGTAAATATGGATCTAGTAGAAGACAGTCTAGAAATTCTTAAAGCGATATTGGGAACTATTGATTTTAATATTGATTTAGGGTGGTTTGATTTATTGTGGACATATAGTAGTGATTGGTTAGGTTTATGATAGGGTTAAAATGTATATATATATATATATATATATATATATATATATATATATATATATATATATATATGTATACAGTGTCCCACAAAAGTTTACAATACACATTTGAAACTGTCAGTTTTTGTATTTCTAGCTTCCAAATGATAATAAAACTTTTTATAAATATAAAAAAATGTATTGAAACTAAGATAGGAACAGTGGGAAAAATAAAAAATAACAATTTAACATATAAGACTGGTACAGTGAAGCGAGATCCCAACAGATATTGTACCTTGGGGAGCGAGATCTTACTGATACCTGCAACTACTACTCTTCTCTTTATCTTTCTCTCTATCCTTGTACCTTTCCTTAATACACTTGTAAACCACCTATTACATGTTTTCTATGTCGTTCTTGTGAACTCAACTGAGCCCCACAACAAATAGACATCGAAGTAAGCAATTAGTAAAAGTATTGCGTCATTCTTTATCTAATAACCGTATTGTAAGCAACCATATCATGGGAAAGAATAAACAGATTGATCAAGAGCTCAGAAAACGAATTTTAAGTCTTCATCAAAGTAGATTGGGATATAAAACAATATTCAAACAGTTGATGGTTCCATTGAATTCTGTTGGAACAATTATTCGGCACTGGAAGTCTCACAAATCAACCTTTACTTTGGCCAGATCAGGTCGTCCTCGAAAAATAAGCAAACATGATGAAAGGTTATTAACAAGGAAGGTTATGAATTCGCTTAGAATTACTCTTGAAGAGCTGCAGAAGGACTTAGAAAACAGTGAAATTAAAGTTAGCAATGACACAATCAGTAGAACACTTCACCTTAAAGACATCTTCTCTAGATCAGCAAGGAAAACTCCCCTTCTTAAGCCAAAGCATGTTTGTGCTAGGTTTGATTTTGCAAATAAGTATGCAAGCCTCTAGAGTTTTGGCATAACGTGCTTTGGTCAGATGAGACCAAAATTGACTTGTTTGGCACTCCAAAAACAACGAAAGTTTGGAGAAAAAAAGGTACTAAATACCAGTCAAAAAACACCATTCCAAGAGTAAAATTTGGATCCATTATGATCTGGGGTTGTTTTAATGCAGGAGATGTAAGAAAAGTGGAAATAATAAAAGGAAAAATGAATGGAGCAATTTATAGGAGAATCTGGGAGAAAAACCTTAAAGAAAGTGTGAAGTTGCTCAAATTGAAATCAGACTGGATCTTTCAACAAGATAACGATCCAAAACACACAAAATTGGTTTAATTCAAATAAAGTAAATGTTTTAAAGTGGCCTAGTTAATCTCCCGATCTTAACTCTATAGAGAATTTAGAGGGGAGAAGTGAAATTACGTGTCCATAAAAGAGAACCTTCAAATCTGCGAGAATTGGAGAGAATTTGTGTAGAAGAATGGAATAAAATAACACAAGACGCATGTAAGAAGTTCGTACGAGATTACTCAAAACGTCTGCATGCTGTACCTATTTACAATGCCTCCCCACGGGACAGTGTTAGACACCAGGGTCGTTTTTTAACGTGGAGAAAAGGTACAAAAATAAAAATTGTCTCAGTCGTGAAGGACTTCTCCTCCACCGAAAGAGAACAAGAAATGGAAGTGCAGCATCTGAAGAACAGATACTACGCTTTGAGGCCAAGTAGAGACTGCATGCTGTAATCAACAATAATGGTTATACTACAAAATACTAGATATTATTTTTTAAATGTATTGTAAACTTTTGATTTGCTAATTATTGAGTTTTCTTTTCGCGTTTTTGTGTTAAATTATTATTATTTTTTTTTTTATTTTTCCCACTGTTCCTATCTTAGTTTCAATGCATTTTTTATATTTATAAAAAGTTTCATTGCCATTTGGAAGCTAGAAATACAAAAACTGACAGTTTCAAATGTGTACTGTAAACTTTTGTGGGGCACTGTGCGTGCGTGCGTGCGTGCGTGCGCGCGCGCGCGCGTGTGTGTGATATGTGTCTCGGAATTAAATATACATGATTACTAAATATATACACTTACTGAAAAATAAACTGCAGAAGAGTATAACTTAATATTCGAAAATAAAAGAAGCAGAAATATTGAATTATATCTACTGTTATCTCCTTTGTATTAGTTATGATTTATGTTTCATACATTGTTGCACGCAAGTCGAACAGGGTCATAACAAAAACATTTAAAAATTATAATTAGTTTAAAACATAGGGAAGGTGCAAACATACATTATGCGCAGATAACTGACAAGGAAGTCATATCCATGAGATATTGTGAAGTTCTAATGTAACATTAGACGTTAGTGGTCGAGGCAGAAAGCTAGACAGAAGCAAAATTTAAAAGAAAATCACTTCGTTATTCAGTCTTCCTTTTTTACAACCTGAAATATTCCCACATTGTTACAGCCTTTTGATAAATTATTTGCAAAATAATATATATGTGTGTGTGTGCAAATAAATAGAATAGAAGGTAAATATCCATATATCTAGAACGAATACATTCTCCCATTTAAGGAACCTGTGAAAAGTGCATAAATTTGAACGATGACTTTTTAGATGTTCGAGTCTAGGAGGAGGGGGAGATAAGTCACAATAGATAAAAATGCTAATAATCTGTTCTCACTGAAAGTCTTCTGGAGATTAAAGATTCAATCCTCAGTACATGCGATGCTAAGAATACAATTACAAATTACTTAAGATTTCTACAAAATCATCACTAATAAAATAAGAACAAGCTACCAAAATTTTGTATAGACTTCCAAGTTCAACATAAGGATTCTCAAGTTCAAACTGAAGAAGATCAGAGGTTACATCGGCCAAAACGTTGTGAGAATATCATCTAATATGAGAACAGTAATCCGAATAATGTACATAATCGAAATTATCAATTCTCATCTAAAAAATTCTGAAACATAAGAGTCAAATAATTAGTGTCAGAAAAGAGTGAAGAGATTTTATATTCTTAAAATCTTGAAATAGTCACAACAGGATTGGTGTTAAGCACCCTACTAATCCCTACTAATTTCTGCTTGACCTTTTTATTGTATTGTATACATTCAACCGGCTCTCGAAAATACAATTTTTTATTGTAGTAGGGACGCTTATAATTGTTTCAAAATACAACTATTGTTTTTTTTTACTTGGGAGTCCCCACTTACCAAGGCCCGAAATCCACTCGAGGATAGGGTTAATGAATGTAAGGTGGTAGTGTTGTAATCGTCAGGGTGTAAATTAGGTAGAATTTAATTATTTATGAGGACGGCTCAACAAGAACTTGATTTGAAGGCTACTATGTTGTATTTAACCGGAAAGCAGGCCAGTGGAACAGTGTTCCACAAGGGGCAGTTCTGAGAAAGAAGCTTTGTTCATGGAATCTGCATTTAGATTTAGGTGCAGATAGAAAGTGAAGGAGTCATATATAGTGATTGTAGCTAGTTGGGTGTTTTTTTGTGAAAGTTTGGCAAGATGAACGATAGATTGGAGTTCAATCAAGCATTTGCCATGAAAATAGCAATAGAGCAGAGAGAGGCTCGCAATGTCTCTTCTGTGGGAAAGCGGCTGCAGGGAATAGAAAAGGGCATCACCTACTGTGTTTCGAAGCCAGATTTGAACTCTACCAAGGCAAGATAGGTCTCACCGAGCAGCTTTTGCCCAGATGTGGTAACAGTAGTCCATTTTAGGATGTACCTGGCTCTTATACAGATAGAGGATTGCATCGGCAGTGAAATACCTTCTGGAACGGTAGAGTGATCCAATCTTTTTTCCAGCAATCTTGGCAACAGATTTGATGAATGTGTTCCATTTCAGATCAGGAGTAAAGGTCACTTCCAGAAGCTTGTCAAGACATAGAGCTTCCTCAAGACAAGAGCCATTCATTTCAGTTGGAGCATGATGAGGGTTCATTATGATGAAAAGAAAATAAGCTTGATTTTTGATGCTTTAAAATTAACCAGCCACTTCTTTCCCCATTGCATCACGTTTGCAAGATCAGAAGAGAGAGAATCAGAAATCTTGGTCATTGCTGACCTTTGAAGTGTTGCCATAGATTGTGGCCTTGATTCTTAGACAATAAAGCCATTTTACACACTTTTTATTAGAATGATGAACGGTAAAACATTAGTTCTCTATACGTCACTACTTATATAGTGCTAAATAATAACATTACTAAAAAATCTGATAAAGAAAAAATCGTTTTATATTTGTAAAATAAAAACAAACACGTAGAAATCTCTATATTTCAACATTGCGGCTGTGAATCCTTTCTTTACTAAAAAATTGAAAGGTTCATTGTGTCTTTAAAATACGCCATTTAAATGATTCAATAATTGAATATCTAATAAAAACAATCGTGTAAGTAGGAATTTAAAAACATGGATATTATCTAAACACATGTAATTGATTATTAGATAGCCAAAGTATGAAGAAAAATATCAAAACATTATGAAGGACATACGCTTCTGTTTAGATCATTAAAAAAATGTCTCCACTTTAACGCTATTTCTACTCAGCCTAAGTATTATGAGAAAGAAGAAAAGATGAAGTAAAATAAATGATATTCATACCAATAACATAATGAAAGGAAAAAAGCTACTCCAAATCAAATATCAATATGTCAAATGAATTGTTATTTGGGTGTAAATTTTAAACCCAACAATATAGCTTTATATGTTAGATTATACATAAGATGAGTAATAAATCATGAATATTAAAACAGCATATTTCATCATAGTCAGATGATGTTTCTTAGAATTTTAATAATTTTAGAATTAACATTAATACACCCATTAAAAAAACAAGCAACGATGAAGAGAGAGAGAGAGAGAGAGAGAGAGAGAGAGAGAGAGAGAGAGAGAGAGAGAGAGAAAGAATAAGAATTTATTAACAAATTGCAAGTCAACTATTCTTTTCAGAAAATGTAAACAAACCCGAAGATAAGTTTTGTCTGTGACGCATAATTTGTTTTGATTATTTCGACTAATTTTTGTTCTTAATTCTCATAAAAAAAAAATTCCAAAACATAAGCATAATTTATACTTTTCTGTCTGTCAAGGTGAAGGTTATGTTTCCGATCGAGTTTGCTTGTGTACAGCCTAGCGTTTACATTGTTTAACGAGTCGTGGCCAAACTTGGTCAAAGTATCAGTCATGTTTGAACTAAGAACAAATTAAAATTTGAGATATGCAGATTAATGGTTTAGGTAAAGGGTACCAAAAAAGGTGAAGTTTACGCTTTGGACAATAACTTCGGTTCTGTTCACCATAGAGGCCTGCTACTTGTTTAGATGGGATAACTTGTAGAATATTACTGCCAGTAATATTTTGTAAACCTTACAATCTCACGTTTCCATAACAACTGATTGTTAAATAAAAACTATTCTGAAGTATATATATATATATATATATATATATATATATATATATATATATATATATATATATATATATATATATATATATATATATTTGTTCTTTGTGTAAACAAATCGAGCATAGGTATTTCGGACGATGTCAAAAGATCGTCAAACTCATGACTCACACAGCAGCCACCGATAGCGTAGTGGTTAGTAGCCTTTACTGTCGTACAGACGGTCAGGTTTCAATCCTGGCTTGAAGTAGTTGCCTGTCTAGCTGCACTGATGAGCTGCGAAACAGTACTGTATGTGGATGACTAGAGAGAGACTGTTTGTTTTTGTTAGCGATACTTTTTGAATGAATTCAATTATTTATATGAAAGTGCGTTTTTATCTAAATGCGAGTTGGGAATAATTTTCCCTTTTTCCAATTTGGTACCCCCAAATGGGAAACAGTATATTTATTGTTTTTAAAATATAATTATCCACTGATACGTGTTTCGTCGTCTATGACTAATCATCAGATTGGCTGAATATATATATATATATATATATATATATATATATATATATATATATATATATATGAATATATATATATATATATATATATATATATGAATATATATATATATATGAATATGAATATATATATATATATATATATATATATATGAATATGAATATATATATATATATATATGAATATGAATATATATATATATATATGAATATATATATATATATGAATATGAATATATATATATATATATGAATATGAATATATATATATATATATATATATATATATATATATATATATATATATATATATAAAGCTGATTGTGTGTGTGTGTGTGTGGTCACGAATAGGCTCCTATATGGTTGACTATTTTAAAAAACTGATTACATATAATGATGAAAGATGTATCGAGACACAGGAATGGGTATGTTTTATCCTGCAGAACGGTGGTTCATTAAAATTGTGGGGTCTGTGTTCGCGCCTAGTTCACAAAGTATGGAAATAAAAAATTTAAAAATTAAAAAAAAAAGTTTACAAGTGTTTTTGATATAGATGTACATAAGAATACTTTGATAAGTATGTTTTAACTTAAATAGGAATGGTATAATAAAATTATGGAGTCTGCGTTCGCGCCTGGCCTCCATAGAATGAAAATAGGCACAAACTTTAATAAAGACTTTTCATATCTATCTGTGTAAGTATACTCTGATAATTATGTTTCAGTTTGAAGAAATATGGTATAATAAAATTATGAGGTGTTCGTTCGCGCCTGACCTCCATAGAATGGAAATATGTCACAAAGTTTAACAAGGGTTTTTTTTAATATAGATCCACAGAATATTGTGATAAGTGTTTCAGTGTGAACGGGTATGGTATAATAAATTATGAGGTTTATCTATTTTATTTTTACTTTCATCATATTTTACTTTGGTTTCTGCTAAAGGATTAGGATTTACTCGGATCTGTTGACCATTTCTTGGGCTTCTAGTGGACGGTGGAGGGGAAGAGGGGGTGAGAGGCGTAAGAAAAAAGGAAAGAAAAAAGTGGGGGGGGATGGAATGGGGAAGAAGGAAAGAGGGTGAAGAAGAAGGAAGAGTG
The DNA here is from genome assembly GCF_053919585.1 of Euprymna scolopes. Taxonomy (NCBI): domain Eukaryota; kingdom Metazoa; phylum Mollusca; class Cephalopoda; order Sepiida; family Sepiolidae; genus Euprymna; species Euprymna scolopes. The sequence continues at coordinate 68,316,888 of NC_136513.1, read as the reverse complement.
AAGAAAAGGGAGGAGAGAGAGAGGTGGCATCATTTGTTTGATAGTGGTAGATTTGTTTTCTCTCATTTAAACAAAATCGGTTTTTTATTCTTTATTTTTTATTTTGATTTTATTTGACCTAATATTTATTCCTATTTACTTTGTTTATTTAATGTTGGTTTATTAATTGGTGTATTTGTAAATTTGTTATTAAAACTTTTCATGATGATAGTACCTATTTACAATGCCTCCCCACATGACAGAGTTAGACACCAGCGTTATTTTTTAATGTGAAGAAAAAAGGTACAAAAATAAAAAAATTGTCTCAGTCGTGAAGGACTGCTCGTGCTCCTCTACCGAAAGAGAACAAGAAATGGAAGTGTAGCATCTGAAGAACAGATACTACACTTTGATCTTAGCCATCTTTTCATGATGATAGTAATGGCAAAATCTTTTCATGATGATAGTACCTATTTACTATGCCTCCCCACGGGACAGAGTTAGACACCAGGGTCGTTTTTTAACGCGGAGAAAAGGTACAAAAATAAAAATTGTCTCAGTCGTGAAGGATTTCTCCTCCACCGAAAGAGAACAAGAAATAGAAGTGCAGCACTGCAGCACTGCAGCATCTGAAGAACAGATGGTATTTATTTGCTCCCCCACCGAGCAAATTAGGCACAAGGCCAATTTTTAATGTGAGGAGTGAAGGGAGGGGGAAGGGAAAAGGGGACCAGCTCCCGAGAGGTGGGAAATGGGAGCTGGTTAAAGGTCAGGCATGTGGGGTTGCCCCCACATCTGGTCTTTGCTAGTCATAGCTAGTCATAGCTTGTCATAGCTTGCAGTATCTGCCGGAACAGATACTACACTTTGAGATATTAAATCTTTTATTCATGTTAACAAATACAGAAAAAAATCAACGATGAACAAAAAACTTAGGCACATGGCCAACACTTTGATCTTGGCCCGAATGCCAAGAGTAATTGCAAAACTCAGAATATATGTCATTATTAAACTTATGATGGTTAAATGCAGTTATTTTTATTTATTTATTTATTTCATTTTTTCTTCTTTTTTATTTTCTATTTTTTTTTTAATTCAATTTAATTTATTTATTGGCAGCGATAATGATTATTCAGCTATAAGGGTGATTAGGAATTCCTCCCAGTTATTTGCTACTAATTAGTACTGTAAATAGCGGTACCCATGGATCTTATGCACGTAGAAGACCATACGGATCTATATGCTGATATGTTATGTAACCCCTCGGAGTAGATGTATACAGGTGTTATCTGGAGTTATTTTTCAACGTCTATATCATATGGTGTTGTGCACCATTTATCGTTTAGATTACGGTCACACTTAGTGATTATGGTATATAAAAGATGTGTCATGCGGTTAGCAATTTTGAAGAGTTTTATTAGAGTGTTTCACTTTCGTGTAAATATCACTATTGGCTTTAGGGAGACTAAAGTTAATGCTTGCGGTGTATGCTTTCAGTTACTAGATAATTGTGTTCTTTATTTTTTACTTTTGTTTTTTTTTTTTTTTTTTATTTATTTATTCATTTATTTATTTATTTTATATATGTTCAGGTTATACCAGGTGGTATTCCATTTTTGTTAGTATCACATTTAACAGTCAGGCAACGAGCAGAGCAGCACTCAGCAGCAGCACGTATACCATTAAGCTGAATATTAGTTTGATATTTCTGTTGCGCGTGAATATTTTTAACGAGATTTTAGGGGAAAAGGATTATCAGGGGTTCAGCAGACATGCATATGCCGATTATAAACTCTGTGGTTAATGGGTGGATTCGGTGGGACTATAAAGTATTTATAATATTGCGGAAAATTTGCTTGCAAGTGTTAGGTGTTTTAGGTTTGTGTGTTAGGTGTGTGTGTGTGTGTTAGGTGTGTGTGTTAGGTGTGTGTGTTAGGTGTGTGTGTGTGTGTGTGTGTGTGTGTGTGTGTGTGTGTGTGTGTGTGTGTGTATGCATTTTTTTATGCATGGTTTTTCCTAGGGAATTGGATTTAGCGAATGTTGAACTTGAGGAGATTTGGATTTGTAGGTGTTTAGCTGTCGGATATTGCATGAGGGTGGGTCGTGTTGGAGTTGAATTTAGTTGAATATATATATATATATATATATATATATATATATATATATATATATATATATATATATATATATATACTAGCCTGGGTGTTTAGAAATGTGTGTTGAGCAAAAAAAAAAAAGTGGTAGTAGGAAGGCAGGCTCGAACCGGTACTGCAAAGAAGGAAAAGAACGAGGAAAAACGTGACGTCTTTGCGGCTACGACCACCGCCAAACCGGAAGTAACGTAGGTTTAAATTAAGGCTAGACAATCGAAAAGAGGGGAGTACTTTCGAAAATATAAGTGAAAAAAGCGACCCCTCCCTGTAGAAAAATACCCAGTTGAGGGTAAAGAAATTAATTTTTTTTAGCCAATTTTCGGTATTTGTCGTCTGAAGGGTCGAGCTTCAAAATGATACTGATTTTGTGAAAATCCGTCGCCTCTGTCGAAAGTTTTAGGCAAACATACATTTATATATTGGTAGCTCATATTATATTATATATTATATATTATATTTGTAAATTTGTTATTAAAACTTTTCATAATGATAGTAATTGCAAAACTCAGAATATATGTCATTATTAAACTTATGATGGTTAAATGCAGTTATTTTTATTTTTATTTATTTATTTTATTTTATTTTTAATTTTTAATTTTTTTTATTTTATTTTATTTATTTATTGGCAGCGATAATGATTATTCAGCTAGAAGGGTGATTAGGAATATATATATATATATATATATATATATATATATATATATATATATATATATATATATATATATACACACATACATACATAACATGGAAGGTTCTAATATGTGTGTTTATAAAAAGAGTTTATAGTAACAGAAGTGCAGAGTTAAGAGAAAGAGTTTACTGTCTTTAACAAACACTAAAATGAGAAGAAAAAATCAAACAAATGGTGCAGGGCCGACCGTTGCAATAAGTGAATTGTAAATTATTTTCGTTGTTGTTTCATTCGGCTTGTTTTTCATTTATTGCTTTTTTTAATTTGTTTTTACTTCTTTTCTTTATTCGCAAGAACAGGAGAATTTTTTTTTTTTAAGTTTTGCCACACTTTTCAAATTACAGACTTTCATGTGGCATTTGACACTAATGACTAGAGCTTCTATCCCCAATTAAAAACAAACAACAAAAGAAGAAAAAGAGCAAAACTGTGACAAAATATTGATAACAAAAAAGAGTTTCTGTCTGTTTGTTGGGGGCACGCATTTATATAATAATGCAGCAATTTTATGTTCATACGTTATCACACTTTACCGCTTTAGCTTTTAATATGAAATTGCTGATCACTGAACATGTAATGAAAAGAAAATACTTTTAAAAAATTCATTTGATGCCACTGTTCTGTCGAAAATGGAACTGAACTAAAATACACTTTCTTCATTTTCAGGCTAGGATCGAAGTATAGTATCTTTTATGTGCAATGATGGTACAATTATATTGTGGTCTGAGTTAATGCCGGTCGTCTATATAATGAATAAATATCTTTTCTTTTCCTGCTGAACAGTGCACAAATGAGACCACTGAATCGTTCAGAGCAGCAATTGAAGCACATGTTTCTACACACGTTCTATAGCAAACCTCATTCTCCCCAATGATTTACTTCCACTTGCACAGCTGTCATTGCTCAAAAGCAGCATGCATACCGCAGATTCATCCGACATAAATCCAGTACAAATAGACCATAGTTTATAAAAGCTAGAAGCAATTGTAAGAAGGAAATAGCCACAGCCAAGAGAAAATATACCGAAACCACCAGAAAACGTATTGAAGTGCAGAAATTAGGAACTCGTGACTTCTGGAAAATCTATAACAGTGTAGTAAATAATTTCCCCACTATCCAACAACCTTGAAGTTGTTTGCACGGCAACCGAGGAGGCTAATCTGCTTGCCCGTCGGTTTGCCTCAAACTCTACTTTGGACCCAGCAAACCACTCTCTCCCAGATTTTCCTCTATGGACAGAAACCATACTAGACGATCAGAAAATCATGCATTCTCAAATACATGATATCATAAAAAGCCTCAAAAGATCTTACCCCGGCTGTACAATTAAAAAAACGCTCTGCTGAGGTTGCTCCAGTTCTCTCCAAAATTCTCCAAAAATGCCTTAACGAATCTTGCTTTCCTGACTGCTGGAAAACTGCCTCTATGGTACCAGTTTACAAGAATTCTGGTGAAAGAACTGACCCATTAAATTATTGCCCATTAGCGTCCTCCTTCTTTTCACCTAAATATTTGAATCCATAATTAATCAAGCTCTAGTCCACCACCTTACAGCTGCTAAATTTCTGTCCGACCAACAGTATGGATTTAGGCAAACCCGTTCTACTGCAGATATCCTAACTGTAATCTCTGAACGCATATACTATGCACTGGATAAAGCAGGGGAGGTTAGAGCAGTGATAGGGCATGGCACAATGGTCTTCTCATAAAAATCAGATCATACGGTATCATTGGACGAATATTTAACATAATTAAATCCTACTTAAATAAGAGAAGAATCCAGGTTATCCTCAATGGTTGTACGTCAAAACAATATGATATAAATGTGGGTGTACATCATGGGCGATCCTTGAACCTTTATTATTCCTGATATTCATAAATGACCTCCCTGATAAAATTGTCTCTGAGATGGGTATCTTTGCTGACAACTCTATAATAGACACTAAGGGAAAATGAATGAACTCTCATCGAAGGCAATGGCGGAAACCCTAGAGGAAGTCTCTAGTAGAATGGGGACAAAAATGGATAGCATATGCTACTAGTCTCTCCCTCTTAGACAGGGTTCAAAAGAGAGATGCCAACCTAATAGGTCCCACAATATTAGCTAGGCTTCAACCGCTGTCCCATCGACAAAATGTTGCATCCCTCTGTCTGTTTTACAAGTATTTTAATGGTAGGTGCTCTGACGAACTACTAGCCCTTGTAGCCTCTCGATGTAAATACCCCTGGCAAACCTGACAAGCAGCAAAATCCCACCCCTACACAGTCGAAATCCTTAGATGTAACAAAGCCTTATACTCAATAGTTTTTTCTCCAAAACTTCTAGACTTTGAAATTCTCTTCTGGGTTCCTGCTTCTCTGACTGTACTGACATGCAGAAATGAAAGTGAAATGCAAACAGAAATCTGGCTGCTCAACTCCCTACATAGTACCCCTGCAAATTATGTTCCATTATGTTTATGTACATAAAAATGACACTGTGCCTTGTTTGGGGTGAAAATGCAATAAAAAAAAAATGGAAAGATGTCATAAGCATCTACAAGGGTTTTGGCGATAGACTCACATAAATGAATATATTATGATACTCTGTTAACCAGAGCTTAGATGAGTATGTTTTAGTTTGAGCAAAGGTGGTACAATAATATCATGAGATATAGAACGGAACTATTTCTATGCACTACAGTAGTATACAACAATGAAGAATGCAACTGTGGAATTTGAGTTGTTAAAAATGTCAGTACTTAAAATAAGATGTATCAATTCAATCTGTTTAGTGATGAAAAAATTCTGTTTCAAAATGCAGTCTAACAGATCAAACAACCAACCAATTGTAGTCTAGTATGGGAGATTTCTTCAATCTCCATAGATTATCCGACATCTTTTTCATCAGCAAAAACAAATATTTGTCTCTAATTGATACGTGACCGTTAGCTCAATGGATAATGATATTTTCAGCACTCGTAAAGATGTTCTGTGCTTCTTTCTCTTTTTTCTGGAACAATCAAAACACTGACAAATAACACCATTATTTGCTCTGGAATTTAATTTACATAGTACAACATAAAAATTGTTAGAAAACTCAAAATGCATTAAATCATTCTGCTATCTCATTCCCAACAGGAAGGAACTCTCTCGTCTGCCAATTCTTACCTGGACAACCTCTATTGGGAAAAGACTGCCTCAATGGCAAAGGAAAATAGACACAAGGTCATATAGTACGTCGTTGCGGTAATCTAATCTATGATGTGAATGTACAATCATCTATTTGGATCAGACATGCAAATCAGCTTCGTCACTCATACCTTCCATAGAGACAATCAAATGACACAATCATTCGCTTAAATATTTTACTGGATATATTTGAATTACCTCAAAGCGTTTAAGCAACATGCAGTAAACAAAGCAAGGCCCATAAGAAAGGTACAACCAGAAAAATGCAGTGATGGTACAAACCAACTTCAACCCTACAAGTAGGTTGACATTAAACATCCTACAAGTATCATATTTCAAAGGGGATGTGTTTTAAGCATAAATGAAAGGAAACAAGAGTACAAGAGTAGGTTTATCTCCTCTGAGACACGGAACATACCAAGAGGGCGGACTCACATTATTTACAATTTCATCTGTGTAAAGTTATCATTTTTTCCTATTGCTAATAGTTTCATGCTCTTAGGATGTGTTCTTGCTAATATTCATAACAAAAAAAAAAAAAAAATGACACTATTCTTATAAACAACAAAATCTATTATTAAAATTTCACAAAAACCGGAGGTATTTAAATGTTTATAAAGGAATTTCTCTTCTAACCCCCTTTGCATGAAAGTAACTTAAACTTATTATAGTCCACATTTTTACCCCTTACACTTATCAATTTTGCTCCAAAATTAATAATGATCTATTAACTAGTTTAGGAGTGAATCCTTGTACATAAAAATAGTATAACATTTACACATACTTAACTTTACATAAACAGAGATTACTTGCTAACGTTAGATTATATAGAGATATGAGAGAAACCAGTGTTTTGAAACTGATGGGTAAAACCCCTCAATATCTTATTTGTTACTGTGACAAGCATTAAAATGCAAACACATTGCTAAGGGACTTTGAATTGCAGAATCGGAAAGAAAACTATTTTTCATAAATAACGGCTGAATTAAGTTATTTCTATAAATAGTTGTAAACAGGAAATGTTTTTGCTTTAAAAATGTTAATTTATGTGACAATCAGATTAAAATAATACAAAATATAAAAACAATAATTTCGTTTTACTTCCTACGTTATTTACGTTTTGTTACATTCATGTTTTGATAATGGCTTCTTACAGAGATATTATTGCCTGTGCGTTTATTATATTTATACTAGCAAAAAAAAAAAAAAAAAAAAAATCATTACGCACACTCCGAGTGGCTTTTAATGTTATTTCAGAAACATATAGCTTTTCTATTTTAATTTTTATTTCATAGTTTATGAAGAGAAAAGGGGGATATGAAAGGGGAGGGGCATTTTAACACGTCCCTTTATTAAATTATTAAACAATATGCCTCTCCTTCTTTACAAATCATGAAATGTAAATTAAAATGATTCTTCTGCAGATTACAAACAAGATCTATTTAGGGTGAAACACACAAAATGAAAGTGTTTTTTTTTTCGGTTTGTTATGCAGAAATAACCTTGGAGAAACTTCATGAAGCGAGTCGTAATAGGTAGCGATGTAGTTTATGACATCAACGAAGCCAAGTTCAAATCCAATCGAATCTATTACATTCTCTTGAAATGTAATAGGTATGAACTTCCTCTCCATTTGTAAAATAATTAGTGTTTAATGAATTTTTTCTAAGGTCATACCTATAATAGGCCAAGCAATCGTGCAATTAGAGTCTTCTATTGAAGATGATGTGAAGTTTCTTAAAAACGGATGAAACAGATGAGATTACTTTGATGTTTTTATGTGTCTTACATACCAAATAATAATGTGCCACAAGGTAAGCAGGTATGCTTCTTTTTGGGAAAACATGACTAGGAAGAGACAAATGGAATGTCTTTCCTATCCCACCTCTAATAAAGAGATATATAACTGAGGAACTTCGTCCCTCCTTCTGTCTTGGATTGAAACAACAATCGATCTTATTTTCTTAGAACTGCACGCCTGTGGAACTCTATTCTGTTTGCCCGTTTCCCACCTGACTACAACTTGGGTGTCTTCAAGTCCAACATAAACAAATTCCTGATAAACCGCCCCCTTAAGTAATCCAATTTATCAAATCTCCATTACTAATGATCACTACGATATTATCCCATTGATTACTGTACATGCAATAACCCTTATCCTCGAGTGGCCTCCGGGTGTTGATAAGAGGTGACTCCCATGAAAAAAAAAAAATTAATTAAAAATGTAAACAGACATCTTGCTGCTCAACTCCCTGCATAGTATCCCTGCAAATGTCCAAGATAGTAGCCCCAATGTGCCTTGTTTGGAGTGAAAATGCAATAAAAATATCAGGTGAAAGAATATTACAGGCTTAAATAGTTAAAATTATACAAGCTGACAATGCACGGGTGGAAGGTTGAAAGCTGAGTAGATGTGCCTATTGATTGGCAACTGTTATTTTAGTTTTCTTTCTTTTTAGTGGGACCCGGACTATTGACAAAGGACTAATCTGGATGAATGAACCGTTTGTGGTTCTACTATAGAGTTAGGACTATGCTAAATAGCATCACGACAGTGCTCTAGATGAAGATCCACAGATAACACCTCTGGGATGCAATAGTGCAGCAAAAAGGCCAATGAGCTAATTGATAAATTTGACAATCAGTAAAGTATTCCTATAAGTGAAGGCAGGTAACTTATAAAAACATATCAATAAAAAATATTTTTTGAACAATGTTGTCACTTACAGAATTTTTGATTCTGATTTCAAATGATGTATTTTCAAAAAAGTTTTCGTTATAATACCTTTAAATTATATATAATTTTAAAGAACGTTTTTCGCTCTATCTAATCGTTTAAATTCCAATCGTTTTAAAACAATTATGTCCTCTTTTCAGAACGTTGAATACAAGATAGAAAAAAGCAAATTCACATAATTTTCATTTCAATTCAAGCTAGACTGAAAAGCTGCTAAAACAGTTTGCGATCTCAATGAAGCGTTTCGCCCAAGAACCACTACTGAACACACAGCACAATGGTGTTTAAGAAATTTTCTGGCGGCGACGAAAGTCTTGAAGATGAGCGTAGTGGTCAGTTATCTTGACAATGATCAATTAATAGCCTTAGTTGAAGCCAATCAACGCTAAACTGTTCGAGAACTTGCTTCTGAATTAGACGTAATGTATACGATTATTTCCAATCACTTTTGAGAGATTGGAAAAACAAAAAAAAATTGATAGATGGGTGTCTCACGAATTGAACGACAACCAAAAGAATACTGTTATATAAGTGTCATCTTCCCTTCATTTACGCAACAAGAACAACCCATTTCTTGATCGGGTTGTGACTTTCGATGAAAAGTGGCTTCTTTAAAACACTCACAAACTTTTACCTCCAAATGTACTATATAATAAATTTAGTGTGTACACTCACAAAATATATAAATCCAAATGTACTATATAATAAATTTAGTGTGTACACTCACAAAATATATAAATCCAAATGTACTATATAATAAATTTAGTGTGTACACTCACAAAATATATAAATCCAAATGTACTATATAATAAATTTAATTAGTAGACTCACAAAACTTTTTTATCCAAATGTACTATATAAGAAATTTAATGGGTACACTCATAAACTTTAAAATTCAAATGTACTATACATAAAATTTAATGGATACATTCATGAACTTATAAATCCAAATTTACTATATAATAAATTTAGTGGATACACTCAAAAACTTATAAATCCAATTTACTATATAATAAATTCAAATGGGTGAGAATCTTCTTTAAGAATGAAATTTTCTCAGAATAATGACAATAAGGTGTTAGCAGCTAACGAACTGCCGACTGCCTGGAAATCTTGATTCCATTGAAAGACTTCAAATGTTAAATCTTTTGGCCTATTATAGTAATTTCCTTGATCCTTTCAAATTTTTCTAATTGTATTTTGACATTAAATAATTCAGAAAGGGGTGACGTTATATAAAAAAGAGACAAACCCTATAATGATAGGAGATGTTAATTTGTTTTATTCTAATTGCTGAATTATTTCCATTGTTGAATGTAAGGGATAAGCACTCGCATGGGAAAAATGGGAAAAGTATATCAGTTAAGCTGACCTGATTAGGAGAAGCCAACACATATATTTCATATCTGTTTCTAACTGAATGTTTCCATATTACTTATTATCAAGTGACAACATGGCATCATCGTCATCATCATCGGCAGCAGCAACATCATCGACTTATGTTCTGGTTTACATGCTGACGGTTGGACGGCTTTTAAAAATTGACTTTCAAACTAACTTATCTCTGACCAAGTCTTTATTTATCACTCTTTTTCTCAAGTCATTTTTATCAATTCCTCTTATGTTTTCATTGGCCTTCCACTGTGAACTGAACTTTCTACCTCAACTGTTCTACATCTACAACCCCAAGAACTTTCATCCATTCTTTCAATGTAGCCATACTATTGAGGTCTTCATGTTCTGTACGCATCTCCCTATGTCTAGATTTAATCTTCCTCTGAACTCATCAGAACTAAGCCTGCCTGTAAGATTCATATTACACATCCATTGCATCATTCTCGTATTTCTCTCCATGCAATGTATGTCCGCAACCCTCAATGGCCATACTTCACTTTCACACACCAACTGTAACATTCTCTGATCTTATTCCATTCAATCCCCACCCTTTGCAATAATACCAGCTCCATGTCCTCCCTGTGTATTAATGATAAAATCTTAGCAATCCAGATCAACATTAGAAACACATGCGGGAGGGGGGGGGGTTAAGCAGTGCATCTTCAGGTTTCCAATCTCCAAGAATCACTGTTGATTTTGCCATTAATGTTAGCAATGGAAGGGCAATGGAAGATTATTTATTTATTCAAGCCTCTTTGGAGATTTCTATTTTTAACTATCTTCTTAATTCAACCCTTAAAACAAACTATACTATCAATGCAATATCAAATTCTGTTTAATAAATAAATCTGATATCAGCAAAAAAAAAAAAAAAATGCTCTATTAATTGCTCCTCTCCATCATCTATATAATAACATGCTAAGCTATTTCATGTTCGCTGGTATATATTTAAAAAATGAGACCGTTAGATCAGCAATGACGGCGATTCGTAATTAATCGTGTCATAATTTTACCCATTTTAAAATAAATTATTCCAAAATAAAATTATGCTTCCGTCAACTAAAACGATGCAATTTTAAACAAATGCATTTCAAAAGTTGCATTTGTTTTAGTGATCTAAATAATAATTAGCTGACAATTAATTTCACAATATGAAGACAGAAAATATTTATTGTTTTAAAAAGAATTTAATTGCTTCAATTTTAAAAAATATGGCACACATTCGTTTTATCTATTTAAAGAATAAAGCTGCCAGTTATTTTTTACAAAAGAATGAGGAATTTTCTTGTTGATTTTAGAGTAACATGTTCCAAAAACATCTCAGTCAAATACAAAAATATTAATTAGGTTTGAAAATCTGCTTAAAACAATAAATTTCTAGATTACAACACAAAAATAATGTTCATTTACCTTTATTCAATAGAGAATAATAAAAATTAACATATCTTTTATTTTTTTTACATGGGCGTCACCACTTATCAAGGCCCAAAAGCCACTCAAGGATAAGGGTAATGAGTGCACGATAGTCACTGAGACAACAGTGAATTAATACTTAGTGGTGGAAATGGGGTAGAAATGAATTATTTAGGGGAGAGGGCTCAGCAAGAACTTGTTTATATTGGACTTGAAGATGACCATATTGCATTCAGTTGAAAAGCAGACCAGCAGAACAGAATTATACATAGATATTAGACGATATGTTGGGTCAACATTGGCACGTTTCACATTAGTGCATACATTACATAGAAATGGATAATATATATGCATGTATAGTTTACCTCTTTTTCTTTATTTACATCATCATTTTTACTCCTTCTACACGGCTGCTACTACTTAAGTCTTCTCATTTCCAACTTTGTTTACATCTTTTATTTATTTACATCCATCTTCTTACTCCCTCCCTTTTTTTTATACCCCTCACTATTTTTCATCTTTGCCATTCCTCCCATCATCTAAAACATTCAATGTGAAACAAAACAACCAATATTATCCGTGTTATAAGCATCTACATAAATATGAGGTTGTGAGACAAACGTAGATTAAATTTCATAAATATAAAATGTCCATTTATGAAATATGATTAAAAATGGTAAGTGAAATATTGCATTTAAAATCTGAAGGTCAATCTTACTTCGTCCTTTATACATACATATAAGATTAAATGGTTTATGAAATATAATATGAACTTTACATAATATCAGACAAATAGAGATTAAATCTGATATTTTAACTGTGCTATATAGAATTCACTTTTGCATTATTTCCTCTTAATATATACAGGGTGTCCAAAAAGTCACTGAAGGGTTTTGAACTCAAATAGATTCTTTATTTTTGATATCTTTGCGTAATTTTAACTCAATTTAAGATATTAGAAACTTTAAAAAATCAATGCAAAATCCAAGCAATCTTTATTTATAAAAAATATCTTTTAAATGTTGCCTTCAGCTTCAGCTATTTCTGCTCTTTCCAAAACATTATTCCTGACAGATTGCAGAATCTCGGGATTGCAATTTAACTTCCTTATTTCGTTTCTGACGTTTTCTTTCAATTCTTGCAGGGTTTGGGGTTTGATATTTCAAGGTCTGCCAGCTCGGGGAAAGAAATAAGGAAGTTAAACCGCAATGCAGAGATTCCACAAACTGTCATGAATAATATTTTGGAAACAGCACTAATCTGCGAAGCTGAAGATAGGCAATATTTAAACGACATTATTTTTTATGAATAAAGATCGTTTGAATTCTGCATTTCAAAGCAATAACACTATTACAGTTTATGGTGGATGAAAACAGATAACACGACGAAAGTTATGGCCATGAAAAATATTTTACTTTTGTCGCTTGTAATTATAAAATGATCAAATTTACAAGAATTTGTATAATGTTATGAAATTTACACGTTTTCAATCTTAAAATTTGCGATAAAAATTAATTCAACGTCAGTTTTAACTAAAGAAACAAACTTAAGTACAAATTAAACACAATTTGTATATGCAGATAATATTGCAAATTTCCCATTCTTACGAATTGACAAATCATATAAAAGTCGATAGTCAACAGACATGCAGATATCTCAACTATTATTATACTAAAGCAGAGTCAATTAATGTTTGTTTGCATATACATTTTAATCGAAAAAAATACTGAAATATTCCTTATATTTCAGATTGAATTGTGTTTTTAAAACGAAGTTTTTGAGCTGAGTTATAACGAAAGCAAAAATACTTTTTATCCAACTAGATATGCCAAAATGATTGTGTATATGCAATGTTTTGTATATTGTATATTGTATTGATTGTGTATATGTAATGTTTTGTATATTGTATATTGTATTGATTGTGTATATGTAATGTTTTGTATATTTCAATTTGAGAAAGAGGAGGGGGGGGTAAAGAAATAGAGATTAGAAGAGTGAACGAAAGATAGAAAAGAGAGAGATAATGAGAGAGAAAGAAAGAGAGAAAGAGAGAAAGAAAGACAGGAATTATAAAGGGAAAAAGAATGATTGAAAGCAAAGAGAGAATGAAAGGGCGAGAGAAAAATAGAGGACAAACTACAATAAATAACTTCAATATTTTAATAAAGACAAAATTGTAATAAATGGCCACAATGTTCTAATAGATAACTACAATGTTTTAATAAATAACTGAAATATTTTAATAAATAACTATAATATTTTAATAAATAACTATAATATTTTAATACATAAATACAATATTTTAATAAATAAATACATTGTTTTAATAAATAAATACAATTTTTTTAATAAGAACAATGTTTTAATAAATAACTACAATGTTTGAATAAATAGCTACAATATTTTAATAAATAACTACAATGTTTTAATAAATAACTACAATGTTTTAATAGATAACACTAAAGTTTTAATAAATAGCTACAATGTTTTAATAAATAACTACAATGCTTTAATAAATAACTACAATGTTTTAATAAATAACTACAATATTTTAATAAATAACTACAATGTTTTTATAAGTAACTACAATATTTTAATAAATAACTACAATGTTTTAATAAATAACTACAATATTTTAATAAATAACTACAATGTTTTTATAAATAGCTACAATGTTTTAATAAATATCTAAAATATTTTAATAAATAACTACAATGTTTTGATAAATAACTACAATGTTGTAATAAATAACTACAATATTTTAATAAATAACTACAATGTTTTATTAAATAACTACAATGTTTTAATAAATAACTACAATGTTTTAATAAAAACTACAGTGTTTTAATAAAAAACTATAATGTTTTAATCAATAGCTACAATGTTTTTATAAATAGCTACAATGTTTTAATAAATAGCTAAAATATTTTAATAAATAGCTGCAATGTTTTAATAAATAACTATAATATTTTAATAAATAACTTCAATGTTTTAATAAATAACTACAATGTTTTAATAAATAAATATAATGTTTTATAAATAACTACTATGTTTTGATAAATAACTACAATATTTTCATAAATACCTACAATATTTTAATAAATAACTACAATGTTTTTATAAGTAACTACAATATTTTAATAAATAACTACAATGTTTTAATAAATAACTACAATATTTTAATAAATAACTACAATGTTTTTATAAATAGCTACAATGTTTTAACAAATGGCTACAATATCTTAATAAATTACTACAATGTTTTAATAAATAACTATAATATTTTAATAAATAACTACAATGTTTTGATAAATAACTACAATGTTTTAATAAATAACTATAATGTTTTATAAATAACTACAATGTTTTAATAAATAACTACAATATTTTAATAAATAACTACAATGTTTTAATGAATAACTACAATGTTTTCATAAATAACTATAATGTTTTAATAAATATCTACAATGTTTTAATAAATAACTACAATATTTTTATAAATAACTCTAATATTTTTATAAATAACTATAATATTTTAATAAATAACTACAATATTTTAATAAATAACTATAATATTTTAGTAAATAACTACAATGTTTTAATAAATAACTACAATGTTTGAACAAATAACTACAGTGTTTTAATAAATAACTATAATATTGTAATAAATAACTATAATATTTTAATAAATAACTACAATATTTTAATAAATAACTATAATATTTTAATAAATAACTACAATATTTTTATAAATAACTATAATCTCTATATAGAAAAATATGACTCTTGGTTCGTTCGTAATTAATAGTCTTAATAACTAAATAAACGATTGCTTCGACAGATTTTGGTATATGTTCACTGTATCCATGCATGTTTTTATATATCTCTTTTTAATTATAACAGTATACTTAATTTTTCCTATAATAAATAGCTGGTTTTCTTTGTACCGATAGGCCCTTTTTTTTTTATTTATTTATGGACAATTATTTATCACCGCTTGTCGTCACGTGAGTGACCAATGTTTCCAATTTAACGGTTTTCCCGTTAGATCTCGACATTTCGTTTGCAATCTAGTGGGGAATTCTAGAAAATCTGGAGATATTTCACACCCACACACACGCAATTTTAGATTAAAAAATAAAAAAAAAGCGCTTGAAAATACTTTAAAACATAAAATAAACTCATTCATGTAAGTAAAAAAAGTAGCATTTATTGCCTTTGGTAACAATTATTTATTCATTATTTGTCTTGTTTTTCACCTTTTTTTTCGGCTAACTATTCTTAAATCTCGCTATAAAATCGATTTTTCCAAGTACATTTTAGGGGGGGGGCATTCCAACCTCCGTAGTTTAGTTTAAAATACGATCTAAGCAATCCTCCTTAGCCAAAAATTCTAAAAAGCAAGAAACAACAGCAAAAAAATCTTATACCAAACACAGTAGAATTTAAATATCTACCAACCTAAATACTTTTAACATGCTAAAAAAAAGTTTTTTTTGTTTTTTTTTTATTTTTCTAATTTCCAAATATGTTGTTCAAAGTGGATTTTACACACTGAATAAAAAGAAAATAATAAACAAATGTCTGTTTATCGCTTAAGGAGTAAGTAGGCTTAATTTCTCAAAAGTTGTAAACAAATGACTAGGTGTATCAGAATTTTTGTAGGAATTTTTGACACCCCTAACACGAAACTGCAAATAAAATATAAAAAACTTGTAATCTCTCCTTTAAAAGTGGGTTGTTTATTTTCTTTATGGATTATACTTCCAAAATAAACTATTAAAGTTGTATAAAAAGTAATAGAAATATTATTTTTTTATTTAAAAAAAAAAGTAATGAAATTATTTGAATTTTATGAGCTCAGTATTTTCAATTTTTAAACTTTAAAAATCTATCAAAATTTTTCTTTTATTTTAATAAATAACTACAATGTTTTAATAAATAACTACAATGTTTTAATAAATAAATACAATGTTTTAATAAATCGCTACATGTTAGTATATTGAGAATTCTAGGATTGCATTTCCTCGTTTTCAGTGCAAGACACAGTGCTGTCCCCAAACCATTCTGGATCATTGCATTGTAGCTCAAATCCAGCTGAATATTCCCAGACTAAAGATGCAGACAAAATTTTTTTTTTAAGAAAAATATCATTGATGTAAGCTGACATCACACTGTTCACAACTTCCTGTAACAATAGCCTTCATAATGAGGTCTATTTCCATCAGACTCGTACTTGGAGATATGCTCTCTGAAGGTCAAACAGTGACACATTTGCCCCTTTTTGGCGACACTCGTGTATCATAGCAGGGTAAGCATCTGCATTCGCTGTGAATGCATCTACATGATTGTTAAGTTTACGGTAGTCCATCACTGGCCGAACCTTTGCCTTATTCCACTGCATCACAGCCATCAACGGAATTTATCCCTTTGGATTTATCCAAGTCTTTTTTCCAGGTATAGCAGAAACCAGCCCTTGTCCATCCATGTCCGGTATTCTAGATCAAAATCTGATTGAAGTATCGCAGTCACTCAATATTCTGGCACTCCATTATGCAGTCCTTCAGGTGGGCGATTATCTGCCCAATTCCACGTCACAATCCATGCTCATTTCAGATGGTTAAACATAACAGTTAAGTCCGATTCACTGATGGAAACTTTCCTGATGTCAATCCAAACTGCACCTGTAGTGATGTCTCCCAATGCTTTTATCGCATCGATCCCTAACAACAGATCAAATCCCAGTGATTTACCACGCACCACCAGAGCATCAACCCTAACATAGTTACTGTCGTTTGTTGAAATAGTGACTACTTCTATTCCACAGCATGCACGGGGCGAGCCTCCAATAGTCAGGATGTCCACTTTTGCTGTCTTCCAGGATCGACATAAATTTGCATTTATTATTGTATGCGAGCGTCCTGTGTCAATTAATGCTGAACACCACAATTCCATCAATGTAGACGACAATCTCTGAGAGTGCTGCATTTACATCTTGGTGGAGGAGTAGACTGGCGCTGATGCCTCGTCCCCTCGTTTGCTTCCCAAACATTCCTTTGCCTAGTGTCCAACCTTGCTGCATCAGTAGCATTGGATTCCATGTCTTTGGTAATCTCTCACTATGTGACCCTCGCAGCCGCATCTGTAGCCATTTAATCCTGTGCCAGGGCTATTCCCAGAAGGAACAGCAGATTTACCATTGGATGGACTCACAGTTGCAATCACGTGATGACTTTGGGCCCTGATTGACATCAGCACCCTTGCTCTTGTTATTAGGTTTCCCCTGGTTAGGGCTTCAATTTTTGGTGCCTGCTGAGTTCGATGGAAATGACACCAGGGAACCCCATGATAAAAATGAGTTTGGCTCTTTCGAAACTAGCCAGTCCAACCAACTGTCCGATATTGTTCACATAAATGTTCACCTGCTCGCCAACCTTTTCACCATGGTGAACTTCCTATCGGCTGTGAACATACCATCCGTGAATGCCTCCTTTAATCGAGTCTATATCAGCTTGACATCCAGTTGCTCAATCTCGCTCATCTCCAAATAAAGGGCCAAAACATCCCTCTTCAGATGCAATGGTAGTAGGCTTGCCACATCATCTATCTTTTGAAGTCTCACGACCAACCTTAACTTCTTCAGCCACATCTCCCTTGCCAGTAAATGGCTTCATTATGTCACTGTCGTTGACTAAGTCGTATCTTCGCCATGATAACAGCCGCAATAGCTTGAAGTGTTGAAATTAGTTTTCCTTTGAACTGCCAAATACTGTCAAATGTTCTGCAAAAAAGAACAGGAGTTTTTCTTCAGATTGCAATGTTCTCGGCACATGCAAAAATAATCATCCTTTTTCTTTTCCCAAAGAAAACCGTCTTTCTTACTTCCTACTGACATGCGAATTAACCATACATTCAAACGACTCTGAGTCAACAAAAATGTTCTTGCCAAAGAAAGAAGTACCGGCTTTTTATATACTCAAATTCAACCGCATCTTTATTTGTTTATGTCACTTTTTCGTTTCCTATTGGTCGGATTTTGAGTTGGAATGTCGGCGACTTTTTATAATGTGCACATGCCACCCTTGGACACTTGTTTCCATGACTGTTGTCATAATTTTCAAAAGTAGATGAAACCCTATCGGCTCAAAAGACAAGTAGCATCTATTTTATAAGTATCAGATGTAGTTCCTCAACTTAAGAGAAAGCAACTCATCTAGGACAAAGTAAAACTTGATATAAAACTACATGAAAATGTATAGATAAACACAAAGTTTACCGGAGTAGATGGTGACGCCTCAGAATTTATTTTCTACATAGTCACCACCATTCTCGATACATTTTTGCTTGCACGGAAGGCACTTTGTCACTCACATCTCTGTCGCCCGTGTTGACATCAATTGTATCGGCTTTTTAAATGTTTAACACGCTGATGAATGTTGATCGGTCCAATTTTTTCTACATGAAGAAATTTTATGTCACATCTCTGCTTCTGACTCATGTTTATGACAGAGGGTGCTGTCTTAGAGTTTCACATCGTCAATATCTGCAACAGAAACATGAAACTTTCAGGTCATAAATCCATTATTTCAGTCATCATAACAATGCAATTTGCAATCCCCTCTGATCCATTTGGGCGAAATAAAAGTAGGAGGCATTACTTTTGGAATACCCCTCATTATTTCAATCCGAGCTTGGAATGGGTGTTGCTCTAGCCATGCTGAAGAGCTATGATACAGCAAAACAGTCTGTCTGTGGATGACTACATTTGTATATAGATGCAAATAAACACACATTGCTCTTTATTATAGAGTGTAGGATAGTAAGTGAATAATCTGCCTCCTACCACACACTTACTCTCACTTAACTTCAAAATATAAAAATTACATAAGAAATTTATGGAAGCTGGCAATGATTTTATTGAAAAGAAAGAAAAAATAAGAGGGCGACAATGGCCCACTTTTTTTTTTTTCAAAAAATGGAGTGGGAGGAGGTAGTAAAGAGGGAAGTGTAATCTAAGACTAAGGCAGAAGTGGTTTTGATTCCACCAATTCCCTTATGTTCCCATTTATCTTAATTATCTCAAGATCAGTTCTAGTGATCTTGCTGATTCTTATGAGTATGTTAAGCGTCTTTTGAAAGACTCGGCAGCAGAAAGTAAGAATCCGATGAAAAACAGATTTGCGTCTTTTTTGATAGTGTCAAAGCATTAGGCAGAAATTTAAGAAGTTCCCCCTTGTGATCGAAAAAGGAAAGAATTCATGTCATTTAAAAAAAATAATATTTGCAATCATAGTTTTGAAAATGTTCAATGACATTGGTCAAATTCAAATGAGAAATTGAAACAAGCATAGGTGTTTATTTCTCTCCCACAATGAAAAGTGCGACACAAGGGTCGGAAAGTGGGATTGAAAAGTCAGCAGCCCCGATGAGGAGCAACCTGACTTACAAAAAGTGCCTGAGCAACCCCGTCGGCATTCTCCAGTAGGGGCGCCACAGGCGATTAGAAATAAACTAAACCCCTTTTCAAAGACAGAAGACACGGCCTGGAAGGGTGGACCTCTTAGAATTGCACATGACCAACATCATACAGTAATCCACGGGGAAAGGTCATTACAAGAATGGTCTAGACTGTGTTGATTTTGGTGCCAAGGTAAAAACCCTAGCATTGCCACTGAGGTAAGCTTATAAGTAAAGAGTTACTTTTCAAAAGAAAATGATAAAAATATAAAGTCTAACACAAAACGAGTCAAGTCACAAATCCTCCAAGAATTTAGACAATATATATATATATATATATATATATATATATATATATATATATATAATGTAGATACAATAATAATATTTATACTATATCTAGAGAGAGTACTCTGCTGTAGGAAATGACGGTTTACACTTACAACTAATATGCAAGATATTTCCCTAAAAAGAAATGAATACTCACGTTACCAATATAAATGCGATATATTTTTCTATCAGCAGAAAAATTAACCGAAATTTTCACAGTCGATGATCAGTAATCATCTGAAGTTCAAACCTTGAAAATGATGTGATTGATATATCTAACCACACCGATGAGTCTTCAAAAGACGTAATACATGTTTGTGAAGAATAATAATAATAATAATAATAATAATAATAATGATGATGATGATGATGATGATGATGAAGCAAATACACAGCGCTAGCCAAGGAGCTGAAAGGGATATGGATGATGAAAAAAATAAAGATAATACCTATAATAGTAGGAGCACAAGGAACAATTATGAAAATACTTTGAAAAAAGAATGGGAGAAATTGGAATCCGAGGAATGGCTGGAAAGATACAACGAACAACAATAATGAAAACAGCTGAAATATTAAGAAAAACCTTGGATAGGGAGACTAATACATGAGCCACATGCATGGGTTAGACAAGCTGCTACAGCAACAAAACATGAAGCATTATATGGAATCAAGAACAATGAAACTGTATACCTATAAGCGCACTATCTCCTCCCATCCCATTACCAATCACTGCCGTTACCTAAAAAAAAAAGAATGCTGCCAAATAGCTGAGAAGGGTCGTGGAGAATGGAAAGTTTGAGGGGAGCGCGTTGACGAGAGATCTGCTGAACAAGTGCCAAGAGAACTGGGACCTTAGTGAGGCTTATTGCCACTCAAATTCCAGTGGAGACCGATGGCCACTGCTAGCAAGAAATCAATGATATATATATATATATATATATATATATATATATATATATATATATATATATATATATATATAATAAAATGCATTAGTAATAAGAATGATTAATCAAGGTAGTGATCAAAATAAAATATTTACACAATTACTTAAGGCAATTATTGGTAAATTATCAATGTTGCTGGGTTTTTAATTCTTGAAAAGTTCTCTCCGTTTGACGCTTATTTCAGTAATGTAATCTGGAGTTGCCTCTCTTTGTTAAGTGATGACGTGTGTTTTAGGATTGGGTGACACGAAGTTGTCTCCCTTTGAATGACTGTTTTTATAAAAACGCGTGTATGTTATGTCTCTTTTCCTCTTTGTATTGTAAACAAGTGAATAAACAGACATGACTTTCTGCGTCTCTCTGTGTGTAAAAGGCCAAAAATTGTTACGTTGTTAATTAATTTGTTTTCATTTGTCCTCTTTGATATAACTTTCAGTATGAAGTCATTTAAGGAAGAAAGACACCTTTTCTTTATTTACTTCATAATTAACTTAACAAAGGTTATTAATTAACCCAACAAATGTTATGGAACCAGAACCGATATATATATATATATATATATATATATATATATATATATATATATATATATATATATATATATATATATATATATATATATATAATCGGCAGAATTTCTAAAAGCACCATTTATGAAATTAAAAATTTTAAAGAAACAAATAAACTGTTTTAAAAAACACTTGAAGGTGCAAACATTTTATTAAATGATAAAAACAAAAAAAAAAAAGAAAAATATTCGATTTTTTTCTCTTCTTTAGTTCTTTAGATATCTTTGTTTATTTGTAAGTGAAATTTAATAAAATGTTTGCGCCTTCAAATAGTTTTTAAACAGTTTATCTGTTTATTTAAAACTTTTTATATATACTAGACTATCTGCTATCATTCAGTCAGTATTTTTACAGATTAGATATAAAATTTAACTTTGGCTGATAATTATTTTTATTATTATTTTTATTACAAGAAGTAATCATTTGAAAATGAGTGATGTTATAATTGATGGATAGGTTTTGAAAAAAAAAAAAAATGGGACCAATTATGTGATGCCGTTTATTTTTAAGTAAATATATATTTATTGATAAGCATTATTTTTTTGGATTCTTTTGAATCTATCTCTTCTCCTTCATATCTTCTTTTTTAATTACTTACCTCATTTGGCTTTTCTCACTAGTTGATATTTACTTTTTGAGTGCAAGCCAGTTAACAGGGGTTACCGCCCCGCACATATACTTTAAAATAAATAGAGATGCACATGCGTTTTCTAGTCAGTTTACAGTTCGGCAGTCTACAGTTTGTTAATCACAGGGTTAGCCTGTCGCGATTCTGAGAAGATGGAGGACTTCTCGTGGCAGCAACGAGAGAGAGAGGGGGAGTTGAATGGCAGGTAAACCAATAGCAAAATTCCCACTCTCCTAAGAATGAGCAGAGAAACAAGGACGCAATTTCGACCGTGGAATAGAAGATCCAATTGTTCAGATGAATGAGATTTGCATGTTTTGTTATGCATGAGAAAGCTTTTGCTCCAGCTGCACTGATGTTGGGACACAAACCACTCGAGGACATGGCTAAGTGTTACAAAAGAAGATATAAAATATACGTTCTGTTTCCTTTTTATAAACCCCTCAAAAGGGCTGATGTGCTGTAAAAGTGAACACTGACATGCAATATAAACAGACTCCGCTTCCCCCCATGCAACATATACATGCAACTCTCTCTCCAGCTTTGAATCTATTTGTAGATCATCAAATGAAGCTCTGCATTATCATTGAAAGGCACCTTTGTATGAAGAGTTTGTGGTGCACGATGCCAATCACAAAAAAGTACTGTGAGGTTAACTATTTTCATTGTCAGTGGTGGCTCATCTGCCACAGCAAATGCCCTAGCACCAATCTTAAATCCTTGTTGAAGTAACCCACAAGCAAGTCACTTGTCTAAGTATTTATTTTTTTGTGGACTGTTAATTTGCTGTTGTTTCACCACGTTTTGGACAACTTCTTCAGGACATTAACCGCGATGAGATAGGAAAGCTGAGTCTTGTAATTGTATCCACAGGAATTACTGCCTGAAGAAGGCCTGAGGATAAGTTGGCCAAAGCATGGTAAAACAACAACTATGAAAATGAGGATAACAAAAAAAATAAATAAAATAAATACTCAAATTATGAGACTTTATCTCAATCTGAAACGTGGCGAGTGAAACAACAACAATGAAGATGAGGATAACAGTCCGCAAAAGAATAAATACTCAAATTATGAAGCCTCATCTCAAAGGATTCCAAAAAAATAAAATATGTAATAAGTCAGTTGTCATTGATTGTTTTGTCATAAACATCCGTTATCTTTTTCGAAATTGTCTAAGAAACATAAAACATTTGATGCTATCATATATAAATCATCGAATAACTTGAAAATCGTTTTTAACAATGATGCAAGATTATGAATATCATTTACAAATGTTAGAGAACTCTTCTGACCCACTTTACGTCCCTTTTATGTTTATACCAAATAAATAAGAGAATTAATGTCTCAGATTACATTTGCTATTTTAATTAACCGATACATTTCATTGGACAAGACTTTTTGATTAATAAATTAAGAAATTTTGAATTCAAACATTAAAAGATTTTAATCTGTCAACCTCTTATATAACATTGTATTTATAAAAACTTTATATAACATTGTATTTATAAAAACCTTATATGACATTGTATTTATAAAAACTTTATATAACATTGTATTTATAAAAATCTTATATAACATTGTATTTATAAAAACCTTATATGACATTGTATTTATAAAAACCTCTTATATAGAACAAACAAGGCATCAAACAACTCTGGTTCACAGTGTAGTATCTGTTGTTCAAATGTTGCATTTCAATTTCTTGTTCTCTGTCAGTGGAGAAGTCTTTCACGACTGAGACAATTTATAATTTTTGTTCCTTTTTTCCACGTTAAAAAAACGACCCTGGTGTCTAACTCTGTCCCGTAGGGAGGCATTGTAAATAGGAACTAGGCATCAAATCTTTGGAAATTTCATCTTTAATAGAAAAAATAGTTGAGATGAAACAACAATGGTTCAAATGTTTCTTGAAACTTTTAAAATTAAGTTATAAAACGTGAAAGGATGTACTTAAGATGAGTCTCTTCAATTTTTTTTTTTAATTTTCTTTTCTCTTTGGTTTTGTTGTGAATGGGACATCCTACCAGACGCCAGGCATTCACAAACTCCAACCAAAACATCTCTTTAAGATTCTAACCATCTACTTTAGACGCAATTGTTTTGGATTTCTATTGCACTTGGTTCAGATGGTTTTTAAATTCTTTAAATTCCAGCAGCGCCCTATAATTGTAGGAATCATTTAAATCTTCCTCTGATTTCAGGTTTGTTTTTCGTGTGGTATATAGTATTTAGTTCTCTTCTCCCTCTCACATTTGCTTAGGTCAACAACATCAGGGATAATGACTTCAACTATAGTCGCTACTCTCTGTCGTTTGTCTTATATCACTATGTCAGACTTAACAGCTTAGTTTTTTTAATATGTAGCCGCAGGGATTGCATAGTCATAGTGGATGGTGTATGATTTATTTTCAATTTATGTCTTTTTAATATATGTTCTCAAGTCTTTCTCTTATGCTAGATGCTCGAATTTTTTTTGTAAATGGTTCAGTGGAGATAATTATGCATGTCATTGTGTCACATTGTGTAGTAACCGTTTCCAACAAAAACTTACGACTGGATATCTTCATCTGTGTGGAAGAACTTGTACTTGTTATCGTTGCTGAAATCACCCATCTTTTGAAATACATTGATCATTAGACCTTGATCATGGCTGTTATTACTATCCTCTTCTGATCATAGTGTAGCGATCATCTTTTGAGTCAGTCTAAAGAAACTTTCTTATCTATATATTCCTAGTATAGTTTTTCTAGAAAATATTTTAGATCGAAATCGCATATATGATTTGCATATGGAAGGTTTGTAGATTAATTTATTATATAGGTGTTTATTTATTTTAATAAAGAAATATATATATATATATATATATATATATATATATATATATATATATATATATATATATACTAGCAGGCAGCCCAACGTTGCCCGGTTGTAAAATATGCTTAAATATGCTATTTTTATTCATGTAGAGTTCATATTTATTATAGAGCCAATTCACTATTGATTATTATATTGTACTTGATATATAGTAGTGATTTCAAAAGTAAAAAAATGACTTGTGTGTGATCAGCTAGAATTGAAACCAAAGCATATGGCTCTCTAACCTAGCATATGACCTAAACCTACAAAATCTATATGTATACAAAATCTATATGTATACAAAAACTGCACAAAATAGCGTTATTTAACCTATAACTTCTAATTAAGACATGTACTTAAAAACTGGTATAGTCCACTTACACCAGGCCAATGTTTTTTTTTTTCAATTTTGACCCCTTAGCAGCTATTTTACTGGCTAAAAAACAAATCGAAAGTGTGCTACATGTCCAAATACACTATATATAAAATTTAAATCTTGTAAAATAAATATCCAGAGAGAAGTTTGGTAGAGACATTTTGCACACACACAATATAATAACCCATAAATACATATGATTAAATAAACATCCTCTTTCAATCACTTCTATATTCTTCCCGAGAGCATAGATGTGCATAGGCACACATATATTGAACCCACCAGGGTATACCTGGTATACACCTACCTTCATCTATTTATCTATCTATATTAATAAAGTAGCTGCAGGAATTCTCCTCTGGACAAAAGTATCATAGGTTTGCCACAACAGATGCCACATAAAAATTCAATGCACTATCTTATGTGGCTTTCAAACACCATTTCACACACATTCAATTATGATAAAAGCTACATTATATCCTACAAGCAACACCATCACAATCGCAACATCGTTAGAAGAAGGATTTTTCTTACTAAATATGTAGTCATACTACTGCTACCAGTTGTCAATTGGAGGAATTCTACACGTTCCAAAGATTCTGTGATTACATAACTGGTTCATACATACATAGATATAACATAATCTTTCCAATTTCCGATCCATAAATAATAAAGCCTACCTCACCAAACTTTGTCCATTCTGATTGGCTGAGCTCTGATAATTCTCATATACCAGAATCCAGTTTTTCACTATATAAACGAACATATACTAACATTAAAATATGACATCACTAAGAGACATATTATTTCACACAGCATCAAGTTTATTTAATACATAGGTCATTTCACTCATGTAAGATTGAAAAATACAAGAGAGAGCAAATTATTAAACTAACGTTCAATAAGAAGTTTATTAGCTTTCTTTTACAAAGTTTAAACACCTATAAAAATCTCCTTCATTATCATCGTCGTAAAAAAGAACAACACAAAATTTAGACGGCCCTTGCAATCAAGTTTTTTTTTACTATTGAACACATAGAATACAGACTGGTATTCAGTTTCCTTTATTTGTTTTATTCTCCGGTTTACATAATGTCTTTCACAAATTTTAACATTATGTTTT
Source organism: Euprymna scolopes (assembly GCF_053919585.1). NCBI lineage: Eukaryota > Metazoa > Mollusca > Cephalopoda > Sepiida > Sepiolidae > Euprymna > Euprymna scolopes. Next base: position 68,290,055 of record NC_136513.1, on the reverse strand, counting down.
CTTTTGTAACCTTTGGTTTGTGTGTGTGTGTGTGTGTGTGTGTGTGTGTGTGTGTGTGTGTGTGTGTGTGTGTGTGTGTGTGTGTGTGTGTGTGCGTGCGTGTGTGAACGTGCGTACAAATCACATAAATGTTGTTAGCATTAGCCGTTCATCAATGGATTTTTTTTCGTCATATTCCTGCCATTCCACGCTTTCAGATATAGTTTCGATTGCTAAAGTGCCTATGGTTGTTTAAGAAATATTATGTTTTTTTTTGTTGTTGTTTGCTTATCCCTCTTTAAAACTGGAATTCCTTCCGTTTCCTTACAATGGAATGATTTCCGGCAATTATAAATTTAGTTATTTTCTGTTTTTTTTTGTTTTTTATATCATTCTTACATTTGAATTGCTTATAAAATCAACATTTACAAAAGAATGCAGATTTAAGCATAATATATGATAACAAGAACATACGTCAATTCTGAGACTGTATATCTCTGCCTGACAACGTATGGATGGGCTAAAGTCTTGTCTAGACTTATATGAAGTATTACCAATGGAAATGTTGATAACAAAATATTTTTAATCTGATCAGACTGAAAATTTGCATGGCAGTTACTGTTAGCAAAGAGCATCAGACGCATATATAAAATTAGACAAAAGATAAGAAGTTGAAATTCCATAAAAATTTCGACAATGAACAAATTTTTCAAGGTCAATGTCAGATAATATGTGATACTTCATTGCCTACAATATGAGCAAAATAACTAATTTCTATGATGAACAGAACTGGAATTATAGCCAAAAGTGTAACTTTCATTTTTCCGGTAACCTTTGCCCTACATATCCTAAAATTAAATCACTTCTAAGTTAAACCATAACTAATATTTTGATCAAGTTTGGTAACGATTAGTCAAGCAACATGAACGCTAAGATGTATACAAACGAACAATTTTAAACTTAACCGAAACATAACTAAGAACGCAGGGGGAAAAGATGTAAAATTCAAAAAAAATAATTATAAGAAAATGAGTATAAAAGAATATTTTGCAGCTTCATCGGTATATCCCTATTATATATTCTGTGATGATGTCGGTAATTATATTTATACTAATTTGCATTTTTTTTCTCCTTCTGAAGATGCAATTGAAAACAAAGTCTTATAATAAGATCAAACACGAATGTTCTCAAATGAAATTTTACGAAAATTTACTTTTTTTATCTGGGTAAAACCATATAGTATTATGTATTTTTCATCTTGACTCCGCTTCTACAAAGAAATGTGAAATTTTATGGAAATAATACACTACTTGGTATTCACACGAGAATCAGTCTGACAATGACTTTGTTGCTGTCTGGCTGAAGTATGATTTTGTTAAGCCTCAAGAGGTCCATCCTCCTAGGCTTTGCTTTCTATTTATATTCTTTCCAAAATATTGCTAATTGCCTGAGATACCCATACCGGGAAGGTATTTTTTGTCAGTCAGAGCATACTGATCCTAGTGCACTGGTTTTTCAAAACAATACTTGATCTTATTTCTAACCTGTTGGGGAGGAGGTAAATAAAATCCAAGACAACATCAGACATTTTTTTTTTTTTTTTTACACAGAGATCATCACTTATCAAGGCCCGGAAGTCACTCAGGGATAAGGGTTATTGCAAGTACATTACGTTAGTGAGGAGATTTGATGAAGTGTTTAATTAGGGGGGCGGTTCATTAGGAATTTGTTAACATTAGACTTGAAGACATCCAAGTTGTAGTCTGGAGGGAAGCAGGCAGACGTTGTGTAGTGGGGTGTTCACAGAGCAGGGACGGCATTTATAGTAGACGGCTGAGATGTGAAGAAATATGTGTAATTGACAGTTCTTTTTAATACGGAGGGAAGATTGATTGTTGATGAGGGGATACAATCAACTTTATGGGGGTTTCATATAAAGTTCATTATTCAATAGACAAAACACATTACTTTGCAGTTGATGACAAACGAAGACAGAAGCTTACATAACAATTTGAAGATATTTATTTCCAGTTGGAAATGGGAATAATGAGAATTCGATGCCTGGCAAAGTCACTACATTGTCTTGTCTTTCTCTCTGCCTCGCATCCAAAAGGGGCTTTTGTTAAATCAACTCTAATTGAACTCTGGCTCCTCCTCTCTGATTCTTCTAACTTCTAACTCATTTCAAACCCTGACTTAACTATATATATTGATTTATATTTCTTTGTGACGTCAGAACGTGGCCAACATGTGCCTGTTTTGCACGTGGATATTGCATATGCTTCCAAGCGACACAAAGAACATTTCTATTCTCCCTTTCTACCTGCTGTGATCTAACTTTGTTGTATAATTATTTCTACTAAAATGGACAATTCATTCCATTCCTGGAATCGAATCTGATGACAATATGTATTAACTTTAAATATTTAGTTCGATTCCAGTATTCTCCTTTAAAAATAATTATCTTCAACCCTAATTACTTTGTTTCTCTAATTACCAGGAGCTGTCCCCTTCAATATAGAACATATTGTCATACAAATACATACAATAAAAATGTTATGGTGTTTTTGGAGTTTGTCTGTTCATGCACAAATAGAATGGTAAATCGACAAAAAGGGAATAGGTAGAGTATACATTACTAAGGTAGTAGTTTTTACCATGTCAATACCTGAGTTCGAATCTCACATAAGTCTAAAGGATTTTTAACAGGATACTATTTTATAAATTTATTATAAATTTTATAAAAATTACATAAATATCTTTTCTGTTTTTATTAATCGATGCAATTTATGAGTTTCATAATGCTTTTTTTCCTTTTCGTATTAAAGAGAAATTACATAATTCTTATAACATAAATAGGTAGGAAATATCATTTGATAAATAATTGATTCTAACAATTAGCAGAAATTTAATAATAATAAAACTATTATTTTTTTAAATGGCCAGCAGTTTATATGGCCCTAAGATAAGTTTATTCAGCAATGACTATCAGTATAAATTAACATAAACAGAAATTAACTTGTTCTAATCTATTAAAATGTCAAGATAGTTTTACTATCATAGTGTAATATATTTCAGGTCTGTATTTATTTGCATTATCACCTTTCAGGCATATTTCAAAAATGAGATTGAGTGATTGCTGATCAAGCTGACGTCGCTAAGACAGAAAAAATTGTTTCATTTTTTAATTTAATTTAAGACTTTGGGACGACTCTATTGAAGCATCATTTTGGCATACTATGGAGTAAAATTAGTCGTTTCATGCCATAAGCGATATTTCTGAAAAAGAGGGAGGAATTGCTGTTTTCTGGGTCAGAATCTATCCCATCTAATACTTATCGTTAGTTTTTGACCTTGAAATAATATTTTATTTTGATTTTTTAGATCCTTTTGTCTTGTCTAGAGAGGTATTCTTGTCTGGAAAAATTTCATTTTTAAAATGTCATCTTAAAATGAATTGTTTCAAAATCGAATTCTGTCGTCCTCTTAACTATTATGTTAGAAGAAAATTCTTGCGGAATTTTTAATTTTGATTTTAAATGATGTATTTTCAAATAAATTTTTATTATAAAACCTTTACTTTGTATATCATTTTGAAGAGCGTTTATCTATCTAATCGTTTGAATTACAATCATTTTAAAATAATTATGTCCTCTTTTCAGAACGTTGAATACAAGATGGAAAAAAAGCAAATCTGCACAATTTTCTTATTTCAATTCAAACTAGGCTGAAAAGCTGCTGAAACAGCTGTGATACTATAAAGTGGCTCTGGGGTGGATTTGAGCCACTAAGTGCTGAGGGAGGGAATAGACAAAGGAAGAGGAAATAGCTTAGAATAAACAAAGAAATCGGAAATATCCTACAATCAACAATAGATAGGAAATAGCTTAGAATAAACAAAGAAATCGGAAATATCCTACAATCAACAATAGATAGGAAATAGCAAACAATAACAATAGAAACCTACTGATAAAACAGGGAAGGGCAGCTTCCGGTAGCCAGGGTGGGGTGGGCGACCTGAGAGACAAAGACAGAGGAGAGTCAGTTGACATCTAGATGCACTGGACGTTGGACAGGAGTTGATAACGACTACAGTTGAACAGTTATAGAGTTGACTGCGAAATAGAGACATGGACGATTTTAGAGTTGACTGTGAAACAGAGATAGACGAATGTAACATCAATAGAACAAGGAGAAGACACACACACTCACAAGTCCAACAGTCAATTTATATGTGAACATTGGCGTTTGTGTTTTTCCTTTCTTTGTTCATATTTCTATTTTGTGAACCGCGGGTGTTCTCATCGACAGTCACCAATGGGAAAAAGACGATCCGGCCATAAGAGGAATAGAGGAATAGTTGAATGAAAAAGCCACGGTACATGACGTTGGGAGTCGGCAATCTGACGAGGGAGCCACACACGTGGGGTCACACAGTTTGTGATATCAATGAAGCATTTGGCCTAGGAACCACTACTAAACACACAGCACAATGATGGTTTAAGAAATTTCGTGGCGGTGACAAAAGTCTTGACGATGATAAACGTAGTGGTCGACCCTCAGATGTTGAAAATGATCAGTTAAGAGCTTTAGTCGAATTCAATACATGCACAACTGTTAGAGATCTTGCTTAGATATTGGAAAGAAAAAAATTGATAACTGGGAGCCTCACGAATTGAACAACAACCAAAAGAAACGCTGTTATGAAGTGACATCTTCCTTTCTTTTATGCAACAAAAACGACCGCTTTTCGCCCAGGTTGTGACTTGTGATGAAAAGTGGCTCAGCTCTGTGGTAAGATGCCGACGAAGCTCTACGACACTTCCCAAAGCTAGAGTTGCACCAAAAGAAGGTCATGTTGACTGATCTCACCCATTAAAGTTTTTTGAATGCAAGTGAAACCATTACGGTGGTTAGGTTATGTCCACAAATGGATGAAATGCATTAGAAACTTTGACAACAACACCCAGCATGTGTCAACATAAAAGGCCCAATTCTCCTCCTAGATAATGCTCAATCGCACATTGCGAAACTGACTCTGCAAAAGTTGAATGAATTGGGCTACAAAACTGACTCATCCGCCATACTTTCCAGACCTCTCACCTACCGACTGCCACTTTTTCAAGCATCTTGGCAACTTTCTGCGTCAGAAATGCTTCAAAAGCCTAAACGATATCAAAAACGCCTTCAGTGACTTTATCGCTATCAGAACGCAAGATTTTTACACTTGTTTTGCGTTGGCAAAAGTGTATTGATTCCGATGGTGCTTATTTTTATCAATAAACTTTGTTTGAACCGAGATATGTTCATCTGAATTTAAAAGTTAAAATCAGCAAGAACGTTGTTGTCAACCTGATAAAGCAGTTCAATTTTAAATAAATTCATTGCATTTATTTTATTGATTTGAAGAATATTAGCGTGTGTGTGTGGGGGGTGGAGGGTAGCCTGCTTTACCCGGTCATAAAATATGCTTTGATATCATATTTTAGTTTCTGCAGATTTCGTATATATTATTATAGTCGTGATTTCAAAAGTTAAAAAAAAGTATTTGGGTGCCATCAGCTAGAATCGAAACCTAAAGCAAAACTGTAGCATTCAAAGCTGGTGACGTTACCACTGTACCAACGTGACACACATATGAACTGATTAAAAATTAAAATAAAAAATAAACTAAAATAAATGTTCAAAATATATTAAAAAATTTCAATTTTTACCTATTTTTGACCCCTTGAAAACTATTTTAACTAAAGACTATAAAAAACTATTTTAACTAAAGACTATAAAAACTATTTTAACTAAAGACTATAAAAAACTATTTTAACTAAAGACTATAAAAAACTATTTTAACTAAAGACTATAAAAAACTATTTTAACTTTTAGTTTTGGAGTTTGAAAATATGGAGACAGAAAGACAGACATATAGCCGTTTATATATTAAATGTAACATAAAAGTAGAGAATATGTAATGTTTTAACAAGGATTTAATTGCTACACTTTTAAATAAATATACTATATTCGCTTTATTTACTTGAAAAATATTTAACTGACAATATCAGAAGGAAGAAAAGATTTTTTCTTAATAATCTTGATTCTAATATATCATAAAAAACCCCGTTGCCGTCCTCCTTCTATAAAACAATATTACGGTTTTATTTTTAAACTTTTATTGAAAAAATCATTTCCGGTAATTTGATTATAATAGTAGAGCTTCCATCTTCTGCCCCAATCACCAATTCGATATAGGTCCAGAACTGGGAATGTGCCTTTTCCACAAGCGCTGGCAGGAGCTTGGCAAATACTCGGTAGATGGTAGTAGCCAGGCTGACTTTGGTGTTGTAGGAGGTCATGTTGGTGATGTTCTCAACATATAGCCATACAAAGTGGTCCAGCTGGTTCAGTTTGGTGAAGAAAGGGGCAGTGAGAGAAGCATACAATGTTGTAGCACTCCTTTTGAAGCCAAGCCTGGGTCTCTGGACTTGTGGACCGGTTGCCACACCCAGGGTCTACCAGCAGCCACCTGATTGCACCGGGGGATCACCACAGTCCTCTGCACATCCAGGTACACTTTGGTGTTGACTTTCAAGCCGACTTCAAAGATGTGAGGTTGCAGGATGTGGCTCTCATTTGAAACCACACCAAAGACCATAACCATGTCCGGAAACTTGGTTTTCATTACCGTGGGCACCTCCTTGTTATTCGTGGCAATTCAGCGATGCATTTTGAGAGTGCTGGCAACGATCCTCTTCTCATAACTTGGATCAGTAGAGAGCATGAGTTGTACAGCGGCACATTTCCGATCTCGCTTGTTGAATATTGTATCACTTTCAGACATGATAGAAGGCTCCTATCTCTCTTGGGATTTGTACACAACTTGCCAACTAGTAAATGGTCTACAACAAAAAAAGAAAACCGGTTTTCATCAAATGGAAATGGAATCATATCGTCTTTTCAAGGGTGACAATTTTATCGCTCCACCCTGTACTAATTTCTTACAGACGATAAGTATCGATGGAATAGATTCTAACTCCTGCTAGTTAAAATTATTATATACATATAAGTTGTCTGATCTAGCTGAAATTTTGCATGTGCAATGATTTATATCTCTACGGGTTATGTGGCAAATTGCAGCGCTGAACTAATTGTGGTTTCTGTTTTACAGGTGTTTGAACTGAGTCAGGTGTGAAATGGAGCCTGTTGAATGTCGAGCAGTGATCCGGTTTTTGTATTTGAAAGGATGCACACCACAGGAGACTTTTGATGAAATGAAAGAAACTTATGGTGATAATGCCCCATCATATGATCTTGTAAAACGCTGGCATCGTGAATTCAAACATGGCCGGAAGTCTGTGGAAGCAGCTCCCAGACCTGGTCGCCTCCCCCCTTCTGTCATTGACGAGGCATCTGTCCGTCAAGTTGAGGCTGCCATTTTGGAAGATCGGCACATTACTATTCGCCAAATAGCCCAAGATGTCAAGATTAGTACAGGGTCTGTGGAAACTATCATTCTTGACCATTTGCATATGCATAAGGTGTCTGCCAGATAGATTCCCAGGTTGCTCACACCATTCCAGAAGCGAGAACGCGTCGAGTGCTCGAGGATGAATTTGGAGATGTGCCAAGAAGATGAGTCAAAGTTTTTCAAAAGACTGATTACACAGGATGAAACCTGGGTCCATCACTATGATCCAGAGACCAAAGCCCAGTCAATGCAGTGGAAGCACTTGGACTCACCACCTCCAAAGAAAGCAAGGTCATGCTCACAGTCTTCTGGGACCAGGACGGATTGGTGATGACAGATTTCCTGGCAAAGGGTACCACAATTACAGGAGCCTATTATGTTTCACTTTTGAGGAAATTAAGGGAAGCTATCAAAATCAAGAGGCGGGGCAAGTTCAGCAAAGGTACCTTCCTCCTGCAGGACAACGCTCCGGTCCACAACTCGCATGTCACCAGATCAGAAGCGCAGGTATGTGGAAATCCTCCCCCATTCTCCCTACTCTCTTGACCTTGTACCCTCTGACTTTCACCTCTTCCCAGCCATGAAGTTGTTTTTGAAAGGAAAGCGTTTCCCAGATGATGCAGCCTTGATTTCCAAAGTCACATCGTGGTTGAAGGACCGACCTGGGGTGTTCTACAAAAACGGTCTCCAGAGCTGCATCAAACGATGGGAGAAATACATAACTCTGGGTGGTTCCTATGTAGAGAAAGACTAATAACTGTGCCAAGTTTCGTTGCTCTACTGCTATGGGAAGTGGGTCAGGGGCATTACTTATTGAACGCCCCTCGTATTATTCAGTGATTAAAGATTTCATTAAATATTTTTACATTCTTATTTCTTTTTACTTTTGAAGTGAAGCAGCAAAACCATAGTTAAAGTGGATTTTAGGTGGTTCTCTAACCCTAACCCTAACCCAACCAGTCCTTATACAGAGACCCAACAAGTATATGGATCATTAGAACAGCAAAATGAAGGTCGAAACACTACGGACATCTTCCACATGGATTTCATTCCAAATAGCCGATTCCTGAAACAATGGAATCCCAAAACAATGAGTTATAAAGAAGCTAACATTCAATTTGATCAAGTTGTCTTCAAAATCTATCGAAAAATACAGGAATTGGGTTGCTGATGCTGAGCGTCTATATCACATAGAGTTAATTTTCTGTCAGACCATTCCGTTTGCAATGTTCATGTGGTGTATAGTATGATGTCACATTCATGGACAAATAATTTTTATTCAAGAAATGTTAGGGTTGCTGATAATTAAAAACGCCAAACCTGCAATGAAACCATTCATTTGATTAGTTCTCAGTTTTCCACCAACTATTTAAGATTAAAACTTATTCATTTATTAAAGCTGACGTATTTACAAACAAAATTGAAATAAATTGTTTTAATAAGGATTTTGAAAAATTTTTTTTTACACTTTTACGTTTATGATTTGATTAAAAAATAATTCACTATGTAATAATCAAAGTTATATATGTAAAGTGCCGGCAAGACGATGTGTATTTGAAAGTGCCCCAGTTGCCATGAATGTCTTGTTAAAATAGCCTGTTCTCACCTCTCATGCAAGCAGGCGAGTCTACTTCTATGGGGCTGTGACGTCAAGACCACTCCGGTCTTGTAACTGGGCGTCTTGGGTTCGATTCCACCTCTACATGCCCTCCTCCTCCCAGGGCCACAAGATACTCGCATTGTGGTCCAATGATTTGAGGCTTTGGAGTAGTCGTGTGGCATGCCCCATGTCTGTGGGGATAGGTCCCTAAGTGGTCGTGTCACCCTTCTGCTATGATGACCCAGTTGGTCTTCCTCAACCTCCATCATCCCAGGGGTGCTGTGTCATCCACCTCCATCTGTTCTGGTAGAGTGTCGGATGTTTTGGGCTGGTGTTGATCCATACATGTGGGGGACCATTGTCCTGGTATTTCGGGCCCTGTTGGGTTGTCTATGGTATCCAACATTCCTGGTGGCTCTTCAGGTATCGAATGACAAGGGGTATCTACCATAGGGTTATTCTTTGGAGGAATCTGCGGTTACTCCTATCAATGCATGCATTATACTGCCAGTTACCCAGTGTTTCAACTACCCTTCCTGTTTTTGCCCATCGGCGTGGGTGTGGACCAACTTGGTTTTAAACCTGCACTGTTTCTCTGATTTTCAGTTCCTGAAGTGGGTGACTTTTTAGATTGTATTCCCTTTCATTCTGTAAGTGTCTTTTGCCATCACTGTTTCTCTATAATGACTGATTTCTCTCCAGAGTTTATGGATTCGATATCGGTCCTGGAGCACTGAAAGATGATCCTTTATCATGCGACTGTAGAGCATCATCGCTGGAGACATATGCAGGTCTTGTACTGGGGTGTTGCAATGAGTCAGTAGGGATCTAGCTGCCCGATCATACAAGCCCAATCATCATCGTAGCATAGGCGACTGCAACTGTCCGTGCTATCAATAAGTATCCTTTTAGCCGTTTTAACGGCCAATTCTGTTCTCCCATTGCTTTGAGGGTAATATGTCAATGATATTCATTTCCTTATGCCCTAATTATCTAGGAACCAGTTATATTCACTGGAGTCAAACAGTGGTCTACCATCGGTTGACAGTTCCTCTGGAGCACCGTACGTGCAGAACCAGTTTCGTAGCGCATCACATGCATTCACGGATAACATCAGAGTGACTTCTACCCATCCAGTGTATCTATCTGCATATAGTTCTTCCCTTGTAAATCGAAAAAGTCTGTCACAGTCTTCTGAAATGGGAACTCAGGGTTCGAGGGCGGCATTAGGGGTTCCCTAGGTTGTGATGGAGCCATTATGTTGCATACTTTGCACTGGGCCCGAGTCTGACGAATGCTCGCACCCAGTCCTGGCCAAAACAGCCATTGTCTGGCATTTTCCAACATTCTGTTGACACTCTGATGTGCCGAATGGAGCGATTCCAGTACCTCCGCACGTAGTTTTCTGAGTATGAGGATTTTATTTTCCATTATCATCATCCCTTCCAAGCAATATAACTCCTCTTTCATATGGCAAAACCGACTAATTGTCTCCGGCAGATTTAGGGAAACCATTTTGTATGAATTTGACGAGGGTACAGCATTCCTCGTCAGTAGCAGCTGCAGCCACAGTCCTGTCCCATGTTATTGTCCTTAATTTGGGGTCCTGCTCATAGGTGGAGTTAAATGGCGCTCTTATGGCACTATCCATTGTTTGTGCGATGTCCTTTTCATTTGCTTCCTCCTGGCTTAACATTACTGGGCATTTTGATGTACAGTCTGGTGCCACATTGAGTTTGCCAGGGAGATGCTTTATTCGAAATTTGTACATCAAGGACCGTTCTTTGAAGTGGAAAAGTCTTGGGTTCTTTATGTCCTCCAGAACTTTGTCCGGGAAGAGCTTCACCAAGGGCTTATGGTCCATGGTGACTAACAGCTCTGGGCATCCCAAAACGAACATGCGACATGCTTCCAGTCCATAGACGAATGCCAATGCCTCTCCTTCAACTGGTGTCTATCGGGACTCTGCATCATTAGTAAATCGGGAGCTGGCCAGGATTAATCTCCAGTGGTCCTCACCACACTTCAGTCCGGCTTCGGTGGCACAGTTTCAGTGCTTCTGGAAAAGAAAATATCCCAAGCCTGTGCTACTGAAGTCCGTCGACAAACAAGTTGGTCTGTTCATTTTGAAGATTCTTACACCGTTCTCGATCTCTTCTGTGATCCTTCTTTTCGATTCTTCGAAGATTCGATCGAGTGTGCTGTCCCAGTAGAATTTTCGACTTTTTGTCTTCAGCAGCTCCTGGAGCCGGGCCATTACTTCAGCCTGAGAAAAAGCGTAGGCTACCTGGTTTACCATTCCAAATCAGGATCTTATGTCAGTTATATTTTTTGGCGTCGGAAAATTCCAATATTGCTTCAGTCATTTTTTTTGGTGGGTTTTATCCCATTCTCCATTATCAAGAACCCGGCAAATTTCACCTCTTTTTCTGCAAAGTGAAATTTCTGGGGGTTGAATACGATACCATTTTTGCTGCAGTTATTCATGTACTCCATAGTATGCCAAAATGATGTTTCAATAGAATCGTCTCATACTATTGTGTCTTCAGTACATCTTGTTTTCCTAGGCATATCTGCAGTGATATTGTCGAACCTGCGTGTATATGCATCTCATCATCATCAGATTGGAATCCTTGTGGTGCCCAAAAATAATGGTATCTACCCCATTCCGTGATGAAGGTAGCTGCATCTCTTGCTGATCGGGAGAGGATTAGGCTATGATAGCCATTCCATGCATCCAAGACGGTTTTTCTAGTTTTCGCAGGCACCAACGATGCCTGGTTGAAAGGAGACGGTGTATGATGGGTTTCTTGTAGGCTAGCAGCATTAAGCTTCTGTAGGTTTACCGTATGCCTCGGTAACCCATACTTTTTTGGTGCAACCACCATTCTGGAACACCATGTTGTAGGTGTACCCACTGGTACAGGTTCTATGATGCCCAATGCCACGTCTCGGTTGAGGTCCTCCTTGACTTTTTTCTTCCAATGGTGAGGGACAGGGATTGGGGTGTGGACAGCTCCGGGTTTGGCCCCCGGAATGAACATGATGTCCATAGGTTTTCCTTTCATCACCTACAGCTGTTAATGTGGGCATACATTGAATGCACTGGACTCAAAATGCTCCTTCATCCATCGTTCCAATCAGGGTCTATTTTCTTCCGTAGGGGCAAAAGGGGTACTGTCCGGCTTAGATGGGACATTAGTTCTTTGTGGGCACCCACATAGTGCCTTCCACCATCGCTAGTTGCCACGTTCTACTGTGAAGTTGGGTCTGGAAAGTTCTCTGGTACCAGACCAAGGTCTTTTAAGGGTGACTCGGACAGGCAGAAATCTGATGTATTTTTTGATACATATAATCTGACATGTTTCCCATGATCCTACTCTGATTTTAGCAAATATCACGCCTTTTATGTTTAGTAGGTTTTCTGTGATTCCCAGAATTTGATGACTGGTTGGTACTAGATATTTGTCTGGAAACTTCAGAATTTTTTGGATTTCTGGTCTGCTAGAGCATGTCTGCGCCCCAGTATCTGCGACCACATCAATCTGGTGAGTTTGGAGGCCAGCTGGCCCTATGGAGATGTGCTCGAATTCTGCATGGGCCTCTGTAATCAGTTATCTCTACCATCAGGGTTGGTGCTGGATCAGGAGTACCTCTTCGGAACTTATTTTTATTCCAAATAAGGTGCGGCACTGCCTTTGGTTTTGTCAGGTTGGCTTCACCTCTCTTTTTTATTTGTCCATCTTGGCAAATCATCCGATGGCTATGAGCTTTATGTGTTGTAACAGCTGTTCTTCCGTGACAGAGTTCAGTATTTCTGCTCCTACCATGTCGAACAACAGCTGGTTTACTTCTGGGGAACAGGCCGTTCTCAGCTTGTTTCTTAACACTGTTGGCTCTGTCAACCCACACATCTCCTTGTATCTATTCCAGGAGTCAATGAATATCGCCCAGTCACCATCACTTGAGTTCGATTCTATGATAGGTTTGTCGGATCTCCTTGTAAGTGCATAGATCTAAGCTCCTTGCTCCAACATATTTGAATTTCCTTTTGAAGCAGTAAAAAATCTATATATCTATAAAAATGAATTTATCTCTGTGTGTGTGTGTGTGTACATTTCCTACCAAAATACTCTGTCAATTTTCAGTCTACAGACACGAGATTTGACATAAGGGGTATTGAGATTTAGGAAATTCTTTTTAATTGGTTTTCGGCCAGAAATTTGGCTGTCAAGGGTTCAAAGTTCAACGATTTGACCTTCGAAAACTTTACCAAACTACTCCGCCAATTTTGGGTCTAAACACTTGAAATTTTAGATGTAGGTTATTTAGATATGGATTAAACTTTTTAATTTGAGTTGAGTCCAAAACAATAAATGTTAAGTACTTAAAATTGGGATCAAAGTTAAAATATTTTTTTACCTCTGCGGTCTCTACTAAATTACTCAGCTAATTTTTGGTCTAAGCATTTGAAATTTTACATAAAGTGTATTCAGACATAGGGCAAGCTTTTTAATTGGGTTTTGGCCAAAAATTTGGCTGCCAAGAGGTCAAAGTTAAAAAGATTTGATCTTTGCGATCTCTAGCAAACTATTCAGCCAATTTGGGTCTAAACATTTGAATTTTTATAAAGCATATTCGGACATGCAGCAAGCTTTTTAATCAGTTTTGGGGCAAAAATTTGGCTGCCAAGGGGTTAAACTTAAAAAATTTGACTTTTGCGATCTCTAGCAAACCATGCAGCCAATTTTGGGTCTAAACATTTGAAATTTTACATAAAGGGTATTCAGCCATGCAGTAATCAGTTTTTGGGTGACAATTGGGTTACCAAGAGGTCAAAGTTGAAATAGTTGACCTTTGCAGACTCTACCAAACTCCTCCGCCAATTTTGGGTCTAAACACTTGAAATTTTAGATATAGGTTACCTGGACATGAGTCAAACTTTTTATATATATATATATATATATATATATATATATATATATATACAGGGTGACCCCCCAAAACAAACAAAACAAAATGGAGGTCATCTAGAACATATGCTGTAGAACGGAGAAAAAAAGGCCAAAGACCCTAGTGTTTTGATGTGATGTTTTGAATATAATAAACTAGTCATGACCAAAGTTTCATTAAATTCGGACAAAACACTAAGAAACGGGGCCTAATTAGATTTGGGGCCCGTTTTTGGGGGGGGGGGGTCACCCTGTATATATATATATATATATATATATATATATATATATATATATATATATATATAAAGTTATGAACAGTACATAGGGCCTGAGCAAAGCCGGACTAGACTGCTAGTAAAAAAGAAAAGAAAGTTTAAGGTAAATTTTTTCAGACTTTTTTTTATACCTGTAATAAGTATATAAGAGAGAGAGAGAGAGAGAGAGAGAGAGAGAGAGAGAGACAGACAGAGGGAGAGAGAGATGGGGGAAGTGGTACGCAAGAAAATTAGATATGCAAGCTGAAAATATGAATTGTTCTAACATTTGTCTAAAAGAAAGCATTTGTTACATTTCTGATGCCCCATCTTTCTTATTGTTGTCACCTTGTAAGCCGGTGATAATCAATACAAACTGGTATAGTTAACAAAAACTCTATTAACAAAAATATGTTAAAGAAGTTCATGTCAGTATTCTGCCACGAATCACTGCCCAATAATATGTTAGATATAACTATATTTATAGTCTCTTGGTCAGTCCATTATTCCTGAAATAAGTATATCAGCCTACCTCATAACACTTAGAAACCTGGAGACAGTCCCGAAAAAAGTGTTCAAATGTGCCAAGTTATTCTGGAGAAAGATTTGAACTATTTTTGTATTTATAAAAATATTTTATTGCTAAAGGAATAAATATACCAACCTGTTGTTTTTTATTATTCACAATTTATTTTGTACAAATTTTTGCCGCTGGCACCACCAGTATATTGAAGTCGTGCCCCCCCCCAAAAAAAGGCCGCCATATTTTATCGGGTTATTTCATCTATTTATTCACAGTGGGTGACACAAGGCAAAAAGTCTAGCATGCAAATTTGTGCAAATAATGTTTTCTAATTTTTGCAAATTAGTCCATCAGTGGAAATGATTCCTGTGTGCTCCTTTGATATGTAAGATTTTATTATTTCCTTCTTACAAAACAAATTTTCCCTTAATCTTATCACTAACCCTAAGTCCGGATAGAAATGCACCCTCTCTCCTCTGGCGTTGTGATATAAAAGAAAATTTCTTTAGTAATATTCTATAATGGATACGTCATTATTAGGATATTTACTTTGCTGCTGCTTTTCTTGTTTTTATGACAATCAAATAAATTACAATCATTTAATTTGTACTATTTTGAAGATTTATTTCTAAACAAAATATATTTATAACATTGAATGGAAAAAATTTTTCATCGACTAATTTCATCTATTTATTCAGAGCGGTGATACAAGGCAAAAAGTCTAGCGTGGAAAGTTGTGCAAATAATGTTTTCTAATTTTTAATAAACACTGTTTGATATTATTTCTTTCTTACAAAACAAAATATGCTCTTTCTTAACCCTACTATTAAATCTAAGTTCGGGTGCCTGCCTCGCACCCTAAAAAACAAAAAACAAAAAAAAACTCTGAACGAACCGAAAAAGAAAGCATAGTTATTAGAAAACAAGTCAATATTTGCAAAATAAGAATGAAAAAAATAAATAAATCTGCCAAAATCAGAAAACAAATTAACATTTACACAGATTTTCACGGTGGAAAAATTCGTACTGTCAACACTCCGAAAATTAGACAAAACAGATCGATAAAATATGTCAACTTCTTTGGAAACTAACTGCTTCGAAATACTCATCTTTTTAATATACCACTTGTAAAATATTGCAGATAGTGCTTTAAATGGGCAAAAAATTGAAAAGAGGTATTCAAATGTAAGATTTAAATAAATTCATGTCTTGAAACCAAAGACGAATCTTAGCAAGTCTCAAAATATGAAGCCAAATTTTATCAAATATTATCTTAAGTTTTGCATTAAAGTGACACCCCCCCCCCCACACACACACACTAAGATTCTCTGACGCATACATACTTTGATAACTCGTTGGCGAAATTGAACGTTTATGAAAGAAGGTACATTTTTACCACTGAACTAAGAAAAGAAACGGATCCCATTTTTTTTTTAAGAAGTTCCTTTTTGAAAATGGAGAGTGGGAAGTGGAGTGACTCCAAATGTAGTAAACCGAGTACATTGCTGGATATATATATATATATATATATATATATATATATATATATATATATATATATATATATATATATATGTCAGGTCATGTCATATGCTACTGGTACCATGTAACCCAGTACTACCTGCCTCATGGTCAGGTCACCGGCGACTAAACTGTTATCCCCACCAGACCTTGTTTGGTGAGGAGGGTGGTTAGTCTCCCTGAAGGATTAAAAACAAGACCTTCTAAAGGGCGAATGAACCCTTTTTCGGGGCCAATGGCCAACTAGCACCGTGTGTATTTGTGTGTGTGTTGGGGTGAAGAGGACTCCTGTCAGCCGTGGTGAAGGCAACCTTTCTAGGAGAAGCAAATCTCTGATTTAAAAAAACCATAAAGCGGGAGACCAGTACCCACATTAAGCTGGTCTGCAGTTTAACTTGTTGCTGGCTATCTTGCTCTTGCTTGTTGCTGGATCTCAACATTTTGAACCGAGGGAGAGACTTAGCTGTCGTACAAAGCTAAGACTCTGTAACGTCATCTGTGTATAGATACTCCCTCAGAAAATAAAAGTGGTCCTGTGGCGATGGAAAAGTTGTGACACGTGGAGGCTTGAAATGCTAGAAGCATGTAATAATTGATCTTAATGACCATCTTCAGTGTTATGCCTGCTTGAGCGTGTTAATTCACTGGTAGGACTAAAAAAAAAGTCATCTTTGGACTCATAGACTAAGTGTCTGAGGGAGTGGCACTCGTCTGACAAGACGTTGCAGTCATATATATATATATATATATATATATTTATTATTTTAATTGGCATTATACATTAGTTTGATATATTTATATTTTTTCAATTGACACTATACATTAGTTTGATCTATATATATTTTTTTCAATTGACATTATACATTAATTTGATACACACACACACACACACACACGTGTGTGTGTGTGTGTGTGTGTGTGTGTGTGTGTGTGTGTGTGTGTGTGTGTGTGTGTGTGTAACTTCTGAATTACTCCATGTCTGCCGTTTTGTAATAAAAATATGCATCCTATACGAGACAAAGATTTCTAATTTTCTTCCTGGTCAATGGATTTAATTTAGTTATTTTCTATTTTAATCACACTCGTTTAAGTAATTTTTGCTATTGTTCAAAGTCATTGACATTGTCCCATTTTGATGGTGCCATTAACTGGTCCAATTGTAAAAGTTTACTCTCACTGACATGCACGCAAACATACACACACATCATACACCCATAACACAAAAACACAGATAAAGGAACAAGCAGACGAACGCGCACACACACACACACACACACACACACACACACACACACACACACACACACACACACACACACACACACACACACACACACACACGAGAGCTAAAAAAGCTCTACATCCTGTCTATGATATTCCATGGAGCACATCTTAAGTGTGCATCTGATATTTGTGGCACAAATAACAAATACGTGGACAATTTACAAGTAGTTTTGTTGCAACAAGGCCAACCCACCCGGTTGCTTTGTTTGATTTTGCCTTTTAATTCAGTCAACCATCAAAGTGCACCCCTCATTCCACAGCTGATATGTATATTTGCATCTTTATAGATGAACTATTCAAATGTGAATGAAATGTGTCTCGTCACACTGACATTTTCCAGCAGCCAAACTGATGAGGATGGAATTTGATCATGAAAAAGACCTTTGCTGTCCTCCTCCTTTCTGAAAAGTCGTTATCATTTTTAATTGAAACGTTTCAAAAAATTCTAATTCATTTTGATGCTCACTACTCTTCTAACAAATATGAACCACATAGAAATAGGAACAGCTGCTATAATTTGATCTGTGATATAAAACTAAAACGATACAGAGAAAAATGTACTTTAACTTCTCATTAAAGAGTAGAAAGTGAACCTTATATAACATAGCATAGACATGCATAAATGCATGCGAAATGACGTCACCAGTAGGGAAAAATACAGATTTTAAAAAGAAGATCATGTTAGAGACTTGGATAACGTTCGAGTTCACGTTCGAGAACATGTTTGAGAAGGATCACCTGACTGACGTCACGGCTATAACAATAAATAAATAAATGTTGTTGTTGCAAAGAAAAAGCGAGTTAAAGTTATTTTCTATTCTTTGTCTGCTTTGTGACTGAGCGTATAACGTGTTGGTTTCCAATGTTATGCTTATATTTACGTTCAGCAACCCCGTAACACTAGTTTCTCCCCTAGTTTGTTATTTCATGAGCAACCTTTCTAGAAAGTGAAAAAGAATTAATGTTTTCCAACTCCACTAGACTCCCATGTTTAGCAAGACGCATCTGAAGAAGGTCGAAGCTAACATTATTCAACATATTGTGAGAATATAAAAAATGAAAACAATCATCTAGATCATCTAAATAATGAAAATCATCAAAAAACTTGTGAAACATAAAATCGGTAAAGTTAGTGTCAATTGTTTATATCTAATTATTTGATACTGGAATGATATTGGAAATGGTATAATCTACATTAAAATATATGAAACACGAGGGGCATGCAATAAGTAATGCCCCTGACCCACTTCCAGTTGTCTGATCTAGTTGAAATTTTGCATGTGCAATGATTTATATCTCTACGGGTTATGGGGCAAATTACAGCTCTGAACTAATTGTGGTTTCTGTTTTACAGGTGTTTGAACTGAGTCAGGTGTGAAATAGAGCCTGTTTAATGTCGAGCAGTGATCCGGTTTTTGTATTTGAAAAGAACGCACACCACAGGAGACTTTTGATGAAATGAAAGAAACTCATGGTGATAATGCCCCATCATATGACCTTGTAAAACGCTGGCATTGTGAATTCAAACATGGCCGGAAGTCTGTGGAAACAGCTCCCAGACCTGGTCGCCCTCCCCCCTTCTGCCATTGATGAGGCATCTGTCCGTCAAGTTTAGGCTGCCATTTTGGAAGATCGGCGCATTACTATTCGCTAAATAGCCCAAGATGTCAAGATTAGTACAGGATCTGTGGAAACTATCATTCATGACCATTTGCATATGCATAAGATGTCTGCCAGATGGATTCCCAGGTTGCTCACACCATTCCAGAAGCAAGAACGCATCGAGTGCTCGAGGATGAATTTGGAGATGTGCCAAGAAGGTGAGTCAAAGTTTTTCAAAAGACTGATTACATAGGATGAAACCTGGGTCCATCACTATGATCCAGAGACCAAAGCCCAGTCAATGCTCACCACCTCCAAAGAAAGCAAGGGTGCAACCCTCCGCTGGCAAGGTCATGCTCACAGTCTTCTGGGACCAAGACGAAGTAGTGATGACAGATTTCCTGGCAAAGGATACATCAATTACAGGAGCATATTATACTTCACTTTTGAGGAAATTAAGGGAAGCTATCAAAATCAAGAGGCGGGGTAAGATCAGCAAAGGTACCTTCCTCCTGCAGGACAATGCTCCGGTCCACAACTCGCATGTCGCCAGATCAGAAGCACAGGCGTGTGGTTATGAAATCTCCCCATCCTCCCTACTCTCCTGACCTTGCACACTCTGACTTTCACCTCTTCCCAGCCATGAAGTTGTTTTTGAAAGGAAAACGTTTCCCAGATGATGCAGCCTTGATTTCTGAAGTCACGTTGTGGTTAGAAGACCAACCTGGGGTGTTCTACAACAACGGTCTCCAGAGCTGCATCAAATGATTGGAGAAATGCATAACTCTGGGTGGTTCCTATGTAGAGAAAGACTAATAATTATGCCAAGTTTCGCTGCTCTACTGCTATGGGAAGTGGGTCAGGGGTATTACTTATTGCACGCCCCTCATATTCACTATTTCAAAAAACAATTTTTCTAATACTTTAGAGAAATGATTGCATATTTAGATACAATATGAAACATTTTTCTTTATTTTTTCCAATGGAATCAAGAAATTCTTTTCAGGAAAGATAGTATGACGAAGGAGATAGAATGTTGCCCATTGAAAAAGAAAATATTAATTCAGAGAGAGAGACAATTTTAGTAAATCTCCAAATATATTAATTCTTCATCAGTCAAAAGATGAGGAACATTATACAAATACTAACATATAAGTATCAATGGTAACTACATTTGAGTACTTTTTTGGAGAATCCATGATAAAAATTTGTTGACATTAAATTTGAAGATGATCAACTTATAATCAACAGGGAAGCAGTCGCATGGCAATGTGTTCCACAGACAGAAAGCCCTTTCAGAGAAGCTCTGTCCACCTGATGCTATACACATGGGGGAAAAGAGGACATTTTTACGTTGTGGTAGAAGAGGAGTTCTTGCTGTGTATGTCTTACAAAGAAAAACCAATCATGAAATACCGATATAGTAGAGAGAGATTAGCAGTGTCTCTTTTGTTAAAATGGGTTGTAGGGAAGAGAAAGACCACCTCCCACTAAATTCTGAAGTTGATTTTGTACTTAGTCACAGCAGGAAAAATGCTCGGTGTGGCACCTACACAGTTATGGCCGTAGTATTTCCATCTTGTGACCTATCTGAATCTTAGGCAGAAGATTACATACAGAGTTAGGTATTTTCTAGAACAGCAGAACAATCTGGAGCAGTAGAATGACCCAACCAGTTTTTCAGTGGCCTTTGAAACAGGTTGAATATACATCTTCCAATTAAGATCTGGAGTGAAAGAAAATCCGAAAAGGAGTAAACAAGGAGCTTCTTTTTTTTTTTTTTTTTTTACATAGGCATCACCACATTATCAAGGCCAAGAGGCCACTCAAGGATAAGGGTTAAAGAGTGTACAGTAGAAATTGGACAATATAGTAATCGTTAGTAATGAAGATTTGGTAAATTTGATAACTTATATGGAACGGCTCATCAAGAACTTATTTACTTTAGACTTGAACACAACCATATTGTAGTCAGCTGGAAAGCAGGAAAACGGAAGACAATTCCACAGGCATGCAGTTCTAAGAAAGAAGCTTTGTTCATGGAATCTACGTTTAGGTTTAGGCACAGATAAAGAGTGGGGGAAATTATTGATAGTGTTTACAGCTAGACGAGTGTTTCTTGTGAAAGTTTGGCGAGGGGGGGCCATAGATTGAAGCTCAGTCGAACACTTTCCATGAAAATAACGATACATCAGAGACAAACTCGCAACATCTCTTCTGTGAGATAGAGGTTGCAAGGAGGAGAAAAGGACATCTCCTACGAGGCTACGAAGTCTATTTTGAACTCTATCAAGGCAGGACAAGTCCTTTCTAGCAGCTCCTGCCCAGATGTGGCAACAGTATTCCATCCTTGGACGTACCTGGCTCTTATATAGATAAAGAATAGCATCAGCAGTGAGATATCTACCGGATCGATAGAAAGATCCCACCATTTTTCCAGCGGCCTTGGCAACAGATTTGATGTACGTGTTCCATTTAAGATCAGGAGTAATGGTCAGCCCATTCCTCCTGACAATAATCCTTTAAGTGAACGAGATTCTTAGGCTTCCTCTCTATTACCCTCAATTTTAAAATCCTCCACAAATTTTCAATGAGATTGAGGTCCGGACTCTAGGATGGCCACTCCAAAACATTGATATTGTTGTCCTCAAGCCATTTCTTAGTCAGATTAGCCGAATGCTTTGGGTCATTATCTTGCATGAAGCACGAAGGTCGACTAAGTGACAACTCTCTAGCAGAGTCCTTCAGGTTTTCATTCAGGATTTGAACATAATCCCTCTTTTTCATGATGCCTGTGACCTTAATAAGTCGTCCTAGTCCAGTGGCAGCAAAGCATCCCCAAAACATCAAACTGCCTCTGCCGTGCTTTTTTTTTTTTTTTTTACATGGAGGTCACCATTTATCAAGGCCTGGAAGCCACTCGGAGATAAGGGTTACTACGTATACAGTAATCAATGGAATAGCATCGTAGTAATCGTTAGTACTGGAGTTTTGACAAAGTGTCTTACTTAAGGGGGCGTTTCATCAGGAATTTGTCTATGTTTGACTTGAAGACATCCAAGTTGTAATCAGGTGGGAAACAGGCAAGAAACTTTGTTCATGGAATCTATGTTTGATTTAGGCACAGATAAAGAGTGGGGAAAATTATTGACATTAGTTTCAGCTAGACAGGTGTTTATCGTGACAGATTGGTGAGTGGGACCAGAGATTGGAGCCCAGACGAGCACTTACCATAGAAATATAGAAATAATGATAAAACAAAGACAGGCTCGCAATGTATCTTCTGTGGGAGAGAGGTTGCAGGGAAGAGAAAAGGGCATCCCACTAAGCCACAAAGTCTATTTCGTACTCTGCCAAGGCAGGATAGGCTGTTTTTAGCAGCTC
This sequence comes from Euprymna scolopes, assembly GCF_053919585.1. Taxonomy (NCBI): domain Eukaryota; kingdom Metazoa; phylum Mollusca; class Cephalopoda; order Sepiida; family Sepiolidae; genus Euprymna; species Euprymna scolopes. The sequence continues at coordinate 68,267,494 of NC_136513.1, read as the reverse complement.
CTGCCCAGATGTGGCAGCAGTACTCCATCCTTGGACATACTTGGCTTTTATATAGATAGAGAATTGCATCAGTAGTGAAATATCTTCTGGAGCAGTAGAAGGACCCCACCATTTTCCCAACAACCTTGGCAACAGACTTTATGTATGTGTTCCACTTCAGATCAGGAGTAAAGGTCAAACCCAGAAGCTTGTCAAAACATGGAGTCTCCCCAAGACGAGAGCACTCCATTTCAATTAATGCCAGATGGGAATCAGAGCGTTGATGATGTAAAGATAAGAGCTTGGTTTTAGATGCATTAAAAGTAACCAGCCACCTCTCCCCCCACTGTACCACGTACTCAAGATCAGAGGAGAGAGAAGCAGAGAGAACTTTGTCATTTACAGCCTTTGATGTGTTGCCATAGATGGTCGTGTCATCAGCATAGATGTCAACGAATGATTTAAGTATGTGTTTTGGGAGATCATTGATGTAGATCAGGGAGAGAGTTGAGCCCAGGATGGACCCCTGAGGGACTCCAGCATTAATACTGTGAGCCTCTGATTTTTGCCTATCAATCACTACTCTTATGAGCCTATCAGAGAGAAACGATTTAATAATTGAGAAAACATTTCCAGTAATACCGTAGCTCGAAATCTTATGAAGTAGGCCTTTATGCCATACCTTCTTGAAGGCCTTTGATATGTCAAGAGCAATTGCCCTAGAAAGGAAGCCTTTGTCGAGAGATTCACTAATCCTATGAAATATAACCGTTAGAACATCTGCTGTAGATCTTGTAGAACAGAAATCATATTGCGTGTCACTAAGAAGGTTATTTTTGCTGAGGTGGTTGACTACTTCTCTATTTAATATGGATTACAGCAGCTTACTCATGACACACAGTAGACTTATTGGTCTGTACTGAGAGGGAGATGGTGTTCTTAGGCAAGTAGGCTTCGCCAGATTTCCTGTAAACAGAAGAAACGCTATTATGGCCGATTAACTCAAATTTCGTTTCGTTGGACCATATAACATGTTTCCAGAAAGCAGCATCTTTATCAATATGGCGCTTGGCAAACTCTAACCTTGCTTTCAGATGCACAGATTTCAATAAGGGAGTCTTCCTTGGGCGATATACTTTCAAACCAGCTCTCTGCAAAACTCTACCAACTGTGTGTCGAGACACGTTCACTCCAGAGCTTCTCTGTTCCTATAATATCTCCCCAGCAGTGATCCTTGGGTTTTGGTTGACACATCGAACTCTTTTTTGCTATGCTCTCTTACACAGTAGCCTTTTTCTCCCCCGACCTTTCAAATTCATAACGTGACCTTTTGACTTGAATTTCTTTACGATGGCTTGAACGATGGATTTGGGAAGGTTTAGCTTTTTAGAAATCTTATCATAGTTCTTCCATTTGGAATGACACGCTATCACACGCTTCCTGAGGTCTTTGCTGTGTTCCTTAGTCTTAACTATAACGAAAATTCCTTGATTTCAATTAATTCAAAGCAAACGCTGTCTAAAAATTATCTGAGAAAGAAAATTTTTTTTAAATTAACATTAAATAAGCATAAAAAAGGCTACAAAAAGGTAAGGAAACCATGTCAAGCATAATTATACTGGTAATAGATGAAAAGAATAAGCCGTGTCAATAATTTTGAACACAGTAATTTAGAAATTTCGTTTGTAATTTCCTTAGTATTCAATTTTTTTTAAATCCAATTTTTGCATCGGAAAAAGTAGTTCAAAATACATATGATACTGCATAATAACCTTCGATTCTAACCATTTTCATGAGATTTTAATAACAAAATATGATTTTTATTGAACCGTGCCAATTAATATGATCATGACTGTATACACTAGTAGGGAGACTCAACATTGTCCGAAATTGAATGAGGATCAACAAATGCACTACCCTCCAATACTTTTATTGTTTTCAAAATCGCTGAAATTACACAAATCGATTGATTGCCTGCTCAAGTTACCCTCCCCCCAACAGCATACCGAGAGGAATCTTCACATGCCTCCTTGCAGTGACTTAGTTCACAATACATTGTAGTCTACGTTTCACGGTAGAAAATTTACCGTTGATTTTATAAAATTGAATTAAAGTTTAAAATGCAAAACTCAAGTATCATGGTTCAGTTGTGCATAAACAAAAACATTAATTTTGAACACATTCCTGTCATTTGAATTCAAGTTAAATGTACAAAAGTCAAGTATCATGGTTCAATTGTGCTCTAAAAGACATTAATTTTGAAATTACTACTGTTTTAGAAAAGAATTTACAGCTGATTTTATAGGCTGGCGCTTTCTGCTTGTCCGGTGATAAAGTTTCTCAAATGCACTCACAAAGTTAAATTGTATAAAAGTGTTAACTTTTGTGAAAATTGGACTTCTTTTTTAATTGGATTTTTTCGATTATCAATTTTCAATACTTATCACGTGTATTCCGATACAAAACCTATGTAAGAACATTCCCAAACATATCAAATACCTTCATGTGAAATTAAAAAAAATCGGCTTAGCCGTTTCTGAGTCCATAGAGAATGATCACACACACACACACACACACACACACATGCGTAATTCCTTTCATATAACAATAAAAATACCTAACTTTACATAAATATTGCAAAGTTCCCTCCCTTGGTTAAACAGTCTTTGGAGGCTGATTGCACCCATTTACTGAATATTTCCTTTTCCTCGTCATATTGCAGTGTCCGTAGGGGTAAAGATGTTAGATAGAAGGTAAAGAAGACTTTGGTTCTGAATTCAAATCAGTAGTACTATTATACCTAGCCCTACTGATGATTCCTGGTTAAGATGAAATATACCTGTATGTGGATATTGAAAACTAATTCACCCACTAATATTAATAAATGATAAAAATGAAAGTCAACCAGTATTATGTTATAATGTACAGAACCTTCTAAATGAAATAAGATCGAAATTTCTGCAATCAATCTATAACCAATTTTCATTGATTTTATTTGTATTTGCAGGAAGAAACTATGTGTAAAATAAAAAGTTACTCCAGTATTCAAATACATAAAAAAAAACATATTCTCTTTTTTCCCCTTTGCTAAAGTAAAAAAAATCAACGAAGGCGAAGTAGTATAGACTTATTTTGGCATCATTTTGGTTTCCTTTCGATAATTCTAAAGAGGAGGGGGTTCCAACATTCGAGGAAAATAGTTGTGCAATATCACAATATCAAGTTTTAAACATTGGTAGGTTTAAAATATTTCCAAAAATATTGGACATGTCTGACTGATAAAAAAATATGAGAAATTTACTATTTTTATCTAAAAGTGCAAGCAGCCTCGTATTCCCAGTTTGCAAAAATAAGACAATTTTATTTTGTTTGAATCTGCTTTGATTTGAAACTAGATTCAAGGAAGGAAATTCGTAACAACTTACAAGATATTATGAGTTAAATAAAGGCTTTCAGAATTATTTAATGATTTGAGTTGTGGACATTTTTGAAATCTTTTATTCACCCGACACAGCATATTGTCATTAATGCTTAAGTGACTATTGTAATAGGAACAGATTTATAAGAGTAGGAGGCAAGCTGGATGGGGAGTTGACCAGTAAGATGTTTGTTCACATTAGTTTAATTTCTGTATATTGGTATGATCGGGGAAACTGAGCAGAAAAACAAGACATCCAAAGAAAGAAGCTATCAGAGTAGAAAATCTAATAATTTCTATGGTGAATGGGTGGAATTTTGCTATTAGTCAGGTTGAGGCTATTTTTGTTAAGGGAAAACAAATGTGGTAATTTCATTAATGGGCATTCCAAGGGACTGGAGCTTGGCAGGCAGTGTAAGACATATTAGGTTGGAAATTCTTTTTTGCACCCTGTTCAAGATGGAGAGGCTGGTGATTGGTGCATCTATGTGCTATATAGTTGGTTCCTGAAAAACACCAGAACCTTATCAGGGACGATTATTATTGTGATCGTTTCAAAGTCTGAATGTCTTGTCAGCTAAAATATGTGTCAGTAATGTTAACTTTGGAATTTTAACATAAAAAAACAGTTAAGTTATTAAGCTAACAACAATAATAACAAATGAATTATGTGATGAACATCAGGTGATTTGATTCTTTAGTGCTACACTGAAGTGATGACGTAGTTACAAAGAAATAGTTTTATGTATATACATAGTTTAGTTGTGAGAGCGAGAGTCAGTTTAGGTTGGACAGTCAAGTTGAACAGACGAGGGTAGTCAGCTAGCGACTGGGAAGATAGTGGCCAGTCGTGATGGTTTCTGTGCGCCAGGGAAGTTATCAAGCTCAGAAAATAGAAAAAAATGTAACGCAAGGAAAACGTGAAACTTCCAAACAGAGAACATCTGAAAATAAAAGTTGCATGAAAATATAACTCGAGACTTGATGTTACTTGGGATGAATCTTCATTACAGCTTTTACTGATCCATCGATTAATTAATATAATGGATAATAATATAATGGGTAAAGGTAGGCTTCACTTTCTGGCCAGATGTATGCCCAAAAAAGATGTTACCCATTCCTTTGTGTAAAGAACTGTCTGTTTGTAAACTGTTATTGCCCGTATTTGTTGAACTGCGTCTATACGTTTACACACACTTATGAATATATTTACAAACACACTAGACGTCATCACATATATATATGAGCTCCATTATATATGGAGAAACCAGACGATCACAAACCCGTATATCTATATATATAAAAATGTAAATTTGGTTCGTTCCAAACGAATAAACCATATTTCTACGTTACCAATTTATTTGAAATTTTCAGACAACCCATCTTTAGAGTCGAGGCATGTTTTTATGTTATTAAAATAAATTTACCTTGCGAATTATTAAAATATTAAATAAAATAAATATATTTTTTTAACCGTGGTGCGAATCTGTTCTGTTGATAAAACTGAACTTCCGGTTCGATTCATTTCACAGCCACGAATTGACGAAAGATTTCATTTTCTGTTTAGTAAGTAAAAAAAAAAAAAAAAACATAATTCATTTGTTTATCTTCCAAATTTTTTAATTTACACATTTTTTCTTTATTATATAAGGCCAAAAAAAAAAAGTTTGTCGCTTGCTTTTTGAGTTTTTTTTTTTTTGTTTTTCAATATAAGATTGGTTGGAATAAAAAAAAAATGATTTAAAAAATAGCGCGGATACCTCTCTGCATTAGACCGAAAAATGTTACTAAACATTTATTAATAATTATTAAATTAATAATTTCTCACTTTTACAAACATTTGATTTTAAATTTCTTTTTAAATGACGACTTTTATCGACTTTTTTTTATAACCCGGTCGGTTTCTAATGTGATGAAAATCTAACCCCCCCCCCCAAAAAAAAGGGGGTATTCTTGATAATAACAAAACATTAAAATTGCCTCAGTCTCGAAAGATTTCTTCTCTACTGAACGAGGAAACAAACGGTGAAGTGTAGTTCACCTTCTGTTTCTCTCCTCCTCTCTCTTCCTCTCTTATTATCTCTCTCTATCCATCTCTCTATATCACCCTCTCCATCTCTCTTTGAGCCCCTTTCTCTCTCTAACTTCCTCTATCTCTCTCCTTTCCTCTGTCTCATCCCTCTCTGTTTCTAACTCTCCCCCTCTCTCTGTTTATCTATCAATCCCTTTATCTCTCTATCTCCTTCTCTTTCTCTATTTTCCTCTCACTTTCTCTTTTCTATCTATATATCTTCCTCTCTATCTGTCCATCTCTAATCCCTCATCCTATTTTAGTCTCCTAAATTAATTACAGTGAATAAGTCATGGTCAAAACATTGATAAATCCTATTTTAGTCACCTAATTTACTGACTGTGAGAATAGAAGTTATTTGGAAATTACTGCTACCTTGAACAGCACCAGAAGTAACTGGTAAAACCTTTCTAATTAAATTGATTTTGGCAGCCATTTGGTAACAAAATGACATAGCCTTAGCCCTTGCTGCATGAGGAATACCTGCGACCTTGCTGCCAAGTAGAAGAATTATTTATTCTACTTTAAAACATTCAATTTTTCAAAAATCTCATGTTCGACATCTCCAAAACATCCAATATGGGGAAAAATATTGCAGAAATGCAAACTTATCGTTTAGGATGAATGCACAATGGTACGCAAAAAATCACTTGAGGCTCTTGGTCGATCCTTGCAAGATTTGCGTGGCAATGTCAGACCATTTGGGAATGCAGTAATATTGCTTGCAGGAGATTTCAGACAAATGTTACCTGTTATTCTTCAATCAACACCAGCAGATGAAATAAATGCTTGCCTCAAATACTCTACTTTTTTGTTCCATGTGAAGCCATTAAACTTAACTCAAAATATGCATGTACAGTTGCCGACTGTTCGATCCGCACAAAAACTTTTGCATCACTTGTGGGAAATTGGGTACGAAAAAGTGCCAGCTGATCAGAGTTAAGGGCAAAATTCTTTGACTTTTAACTTCTGTAATTTCTGTAATTTTATTTCATCAAAAGAATAGTTAGTTTAAAAGGTTTTTGCAGATATTCAAATTATAAGAATTCCATTTGACTGAGTGAATGAGCTATTCTTGCAGGTCAATACAAAGATGCCCATGAACTTAACGCTGTTATTCAATGTAAAATTCCAAGTGAGGTAGTCAAATACAAATCCATCGACACTGTTGTGAAAGCAGATAAAGTGGTTAATTATCCAACAGCTATATTTGCCAGGGATGCCACCGCATGTATTGCAACTAAAATTTGGTGTACTAATTATCATGTTGTGAAATATAAACCAATCCAAGCTTTGCAATGGCACATAGCTTGCAGTAAAAAAAAATTAACAAACAATATCATAGAAACAACAATCTTAACAGGACCTTTCACAGATGAATATATCTTCATTCCATGCATTCCTATGATTCCACCGGATACATGATTACACTTTAGGAAATTGAACTTTCCAATTTTATTGTCATTTGCAATAACCATCAACAAAGCACAGGGAACAATCTTTACAATTGTAGGCCTTACAGTTACACACTGACTGTTTTTTCACATGGACAATTTATATTACGTATTCAAGAGTCACCAAACCGGAAAGTCTCTATATCAGCTAAGAAAAATGGAACAACAAAAACTGTGTACCCATGCAAAATGGAAAATTAAACCTATAAGAAACATGCTTTTTCTCATTTTGGAACTTTTTCCATTGCGCCAATTTGAGCCACAGCAACACATGGCAGGGTACAGCTAGTATATATATATATATATATATATATATATATATATATATATATATATATAAAAGTGAAAATGTCTGTCTGTCTGTGTATCTGTGTGTCTGTGTGTGTACATTTCCCTACGCAATAGCTCTGTCAATTTTCAGTCTACAGACTCGAAATTTGATATACAGGGTACTGAGATTTGGAAAAATCAATCTGATCAGTTTTCGGCCAGAAATTTGGCTGTTAAGGGGTCAACGTTCAACGATTTGACCTTTGAGAACTTTACCAAACTCCTCCGACAAATTTGGGTCAAAACACTTGAAAGTTTAAATATATTGTACTTGGACATGGGTCTTACTTAATAACTTGATTTAAGGCCAAAACTATAAATTTTAAGGGGTCATAATCTGGGTCAAAGTTTAAAAAATTGACCACTTTTTTTTTTTTTTTTTGCTCAACATACATCTCCAAATACCCCGGCAACGCCGGGCACCTATTCTAGTATATATATATATATATATATATATATATATATATATATATATATATATATATATATATATATATATATATATATATATCATGTTATACATGCACAATCTATAGATACGTTACACACGTTAAAGACATGCATAAAAATATGAACACATTAGATAGACTCGTCATATACACCTGACTATATAATAATGGTCGTTATGGTGCAATAAGTATAAATGTTCGTTATATAGACAAGCTATATAACATATGCAATGGTGCCTTCATAGAAATATAAGATACTGGCGGATGTGAAAAATTTTCTAACCCAATATAGGGAGCTTACTATCTTTACAGAAAACTTGGCAACATCTTCTATGTACTCGTTTAAATGTGAGACTTTCAGAAAGAGCGCTATCAATCATAGTAATTAATAGTTGGAACGTTTTCTTATAATTGTTGAAGTTTATAGTCGAATAATGTATGTGGTATTAATCTAATCTATGAACTAAGGAATCGATTATGACAATGTAAATCATATTGGATCAACTGTATTTAATTATGTATTAGGATGATACTTGTGATTTCAAACATTTCAAACAATTTTAATCAAAGATTAAAAAATAACGTCATTACCGTTATCATCATCATTGTTGTTGTCCTTACAGACTATGGGAAAGATAGTTATTTCTGTTGAAGTAATCGCATACAGTCAATTGTTGATAGTATTAGGTTCCATCATTAAAGATGTTGCATAATAAAGAAATCACACCAAAAATTACATTCTGTAATTGATTTATAGGTTTAGGTGTGTCATCACTAGGACCATATCACTTATTGTTTTTTCATACTTTATGGTAGCAGGTAGTTCAGATTCACTGTTAAAGGAAGAGAGTTATGTCTAATGAATATGAAGAAAGAAAATATTGAAGTTATTGGAAGTAAAGAAATAGAAAAGGTGTCACAAAGATGTATGTGTTAAAGAAAAAAGATTGTTATGGATTAAGAAGGAACAAAGATACATAACAAATAAATATAAAAATAAACAATTTAATATTATGTGGAAAATAAAATTTTTATGATTAAATTAAGATACTGAAAGAAGTATAAATGAAATAATTTTTTGAAAGAGCAAATATTCTGTGAAAAGTTCTCTGTCTGATGTTGTAAAGACTTCATGGATGGTAAAAGAAAGTGACATTAATCGTTTTATACGAAACTATACCTGCGTTTAGAACTTCTGCTACTGATAAAGATAATGCCAAATAAGTTGTCATTTCATGCCAATTATTAAGTATGTTATATGCAATTTTTTTTTTATCAGGAATGATAATGTTTGATACTTTAATTAAATTTAGTCCATTTATCTGATTAAGATATACGAAACACTTATGTAACACTGAAACCCCCCCCCCAAAAAAAAAAAACCACTCGTCCAATTGATTATGAATTACAACGAATTAGAACAATTAAATCAATTTTTTTTCAAACTTAATTCCAAAGCTAAAGAATATTGTAGTGTGTATTAGTGTTATCTCCATATTTTTAAAGTTAGGCATGTTTATATGCTTTTATATTTGTCGATATGGCATTAACTTCCAAACTAATTAACCATTCATTATTAATTTTAGAATATAGTTTTTAGGTATTAGTAGTGATAATGGGGGCTATATTTGGTTTAATTTAGTTTATATAGAATTGTAACATAACTGATATTTTTTTTTAATCAGATGGAACCTCCGGACCAGGAAGTGTCCAGACAGTGTAAAAACTTGAAAGAAAGGCTAAGACCATTTTCACAGTTTCATAATTTTAATTTTCTCTTAGAATTCTGTTGTCGCAGGAAGCTTTGTCATTAAACACTGCGGAGAAAATTCACCAATTACAGTAGTGACCCAATTCAGATTTCGTACTAGCCCTCACTCCAACATCTGTTCTCATTCTGTTTTAAAATTTGACAAACGTTTTATTATATCCCTGAAATTTAAACTCACACAAACTTTTGGAGGATCTCAACTGACAAACTGGATGGTGACTTAATTTTATGGTTTTCCCAACAGGAATTAAATTGATCCTCTGATCTCCAGTCGTCATTCAGAATTGCAAGTGCTGGCCACATGAAGATGAACTAATCAAGGCAATTGATCCCACACTATCTTACTAGAATAACGTTTGAGAAACTATATTATGAAAATTACTTTTATTTTCATATTAGTGGTCGGCCATTGGATGTTGACAACGATCAATTAAGAGCCTTAGTCAAAGCCAATCCACGCACAACTGTTCAAGACGTAACCTATACAATGATTTCCAACCACTTGAGAGAGATTGAAAAGACAAAAAAAAACTTGAGAGATGGGTGCCTCACGAATTGAACGACAACTAAAAGAAACACTGTTATGAAGTGCCATCTTCCCTTTTTTCACACAACAAAACAACCCGTTTCTGGACCGGATTGTGACTTGCAATGAAAGATGTGTTCTTTATAACAACTAGCGACACTCAGCTCAGTGGTTAGATGCCAACGAAGCTCCACAACACTTTCCCAAGCCAGAGTTGCACAGAAAGAAGGTCATGCTGACTGTTTGGTGGTCTGCGACCAGTTTCATCCATTACAGTTTTTTGAATGAAGGCGAAACCATTATGGTGAAGAAGTACTGTCAACAAATGGATGAAATGTATCAGAAACTTCGACAACAATACCCACCATTAGTCAAGAGAAATGGTTCAATTCTCCTCCACGGCAATCCTCGACTGCACATTGCTAAACCGACCCTGCAGAAGTTGAACAAATTAGGCTACAAAACTCTGCTACGTCCACTATACTCTCCAACCTACTGACTACCACTTTTTCAAGAATTTTGACAACTTCCTGCGTGAGAAAGGCTTCAAAAACCTAAGCGATATCAAAAACACCTTCAGTGATTCATGGCCACCAGAACAGAAGATTTTTACGTTAATAGCACAAATGCCCTTGTTTGATGTTGGCTAGAGTGTTTTGATACTGATGGTGCTTATTTTAATCAATAAATGTTTGTTTGAGCCGAGATATGTTCAGTTGAATTTAAGTTAAAAACCGTAATAACTTTTTTGTCAACCTGGTATAAGAAGATTTGTTGAAGAGTTGCATTATCTATTGAAGCTTTCAATATTTTTGCATTTTACTGATATATTTCGATACTATTGTAGAATTTACATAAATATACATACAATATTTTTCATAGTTGTATACCATTTAATATCAATGTGTAATGTATTTTGTTGTAAAGTGAAAGTCTGCAATTTGGATACTGAGAAAGAATTGATGTATGAGAGATAAAAAAGAATGACAACTAAGGGTATTGTGTGAGTTCCACGGAAAGGAATTTCAACTTCTTCGAGTAAAAGCTTGCTTATCGCCAGAAACCTCAGTGGGGATGGAAGCGAGTGCACATATGATCCAAACAGCGTGGCAGCCAAAGCCAACTCTCTCTCTGTCTCTCTCTCTCCCTCTCTCTCTCTCTCTTTCTCTTTTTTATACTTTCTTTTTTTCTATTTTCTTTCTTTCGAGATAGATTTTGTGTTTCTGTGTCAGTATATATTTGCCTGTATACATATAGATGTACCTATTATCTGGCAGGAATTTTCCTTCTTGTTAACAATAATGATATATGGTCTCCTTGCTTGGATGGGTTTATCTTTTTGTACGTCCATATCCCACAGGATTTTATGATTTCCATTTTAAAGTACTGCTGCCAGATTGTACTTATACCATTTATCTGTGTGTTCAAGATGTAGTTGTTTGCATAGTTCCCAGTGTACTGCCTTCCCTGCTTGATTGTCTCTATTCATATATTCTTTTTGGACTAGTTTGTAGTTTGCCACATTCACTTATTATGTGGCTTATTGTTTTATCCCTTTCGCCACAGAGTCTACATTTACAGTTTTTCTTTAGCTTAGCCTATGAACGATCCGGATTATATTATTAGTAATACTACCCACGTGTTTATTCCTTTTATTAGGTTCCTGCTGTATAATTTAGTTTCTAGGAGTTTTTTTGTTCTTCTTAAGTGTTCTTTTCCAATTTTTCATCCATTTCTCTTCATTTTATTATTATTATCATTATCATTATTATTATCATTATCATTATTATTATCATTATTATTATTATTATTATTATTATTATCATTATCATTATTATTATCATTATCATTATTATTATTATTATTATCATTATTATTATCATTATCATTATCATTATTATTATCATTATCATTATTATTATCATTATCATTATTATTATTATCATTATTATCATTATCATTATTATTATTATCATTATCATTATTATCATTATCATTATTATTATCATTATTATTATTATCATTATCATTATTATCATTATCATTATTATTATTATTATTATTATTATTAGCATTATTCCACTAACTTCACAGTGTTGTGATGTTTAACATCGGTTTTTTCCCCCTCAAGAGCGAGCTCTTATACCAAAGCTAGTGAGGACAGTTAAAGAGTCAATTAGATGGAAAGCACATGGCGTACAATGTTGCTGAGCCAAGCAGAACTGACTTCTGGAGTTCAGTGATGTTGTATCTGATTCCCAAGGAGTTCAGTTATTTCATAAGATCATCAGAAATTGAGCCAAGCGCAACTATGATCAATTATATTTTCTTATTTCACAACCTAGCAATTTCTACCATCAGTTTCTGATTGTTCAATGTTTCTCATTCTTCTTGCCTGTTAAGTTGATGTCGTTTGGGCAAGCCACATCAATAATTTGGGATTCATTGGTCTTTTTGTTCACAACTACAATATCCGGTTTCTTGTGAGTTATCTCACAGTCACACTGAATCATGAAATCCAAGCAAATCTTAACGTCCTCATTTTTCACTACCCCTTCTGGGTGATGTTGGTACCATTTGTCCGTCACTTGGATTCCAAACTTTTGATAAAAACTCAAGTGTAAATTTGTACAAACTCTGTCATCGCAACATTTGTACTCTTTTTGAGCAAGTATAGAACATGCACTAACAATGTGTGATATACCACACAACCTGCACTTATCAGAACAGTCCTTCCCATAGATGTTTTTATTTATTGCATTTGTATTTAGTGCCTGTTCTTAAGCAGCAAATATAAGATTTTCTGTTTCTCGTTTCAAGTCACCTTTAGACAGAAAATTCCATGTGTCCTGAAATTTGTGTGCCTTAGTATCTTGCTCAAACTGACGATGAAGTTTCATTCTTACAAACTCTTTTCTGCTTCGACTCTTTCTTTGTACTCCTGCTTATCTTCCAATGAATCTTTATCTAGCTCTTCCTCTTTCACCACTGCTGCGAGTAACATTTCATGACTGTTAGCCAAGTACTGGTGAACACTTCTAAGCCTAACCCCTGGCACATTCTTCAATCGCAATCAACCCTTTTCTTCCTTTCTTTCTCGTGATATACAGCCTGAGCACATTAGAATTTAACTGAAGTGCACTATAATTGACTAACAGTTTCCGTGTGTCTCTATCCAGCCTTTTCATTTCTTCCTTTGTCTATTCTACCAAAACTACACTGTAAATCGAATTATAGCAACCGAGTCTCCTCATATACACCTTTTTCGTCTTCTCTTTTATTTCATTGCGCAGCATCGGATCAAGTTCAAGCACCCCCAGGTATTTGTAGCCTTCTGCATCAGGATGTTCTAATCTTTTACCATTTGGCAAAATGATACCTTTCATGACTCCTCTCTTCACTCATTTAAGATCAACACATTTGGAAATTCCAAACTCCTTATTTATGTCTTCACTCCACTGTTGTACAGTTTGAACCAGAGAGTCAATTTCCTTTTTTGGCAAAACAATTTCAGATCGTCCATAAATAACACGTGGCTGATCTTCGGTCCATTCTTCTCCAGTTGGTATCCCATCTTTGTCTCTCTTAGGACATATGCCAATGGTAGGAGTGCTATTATGAATAGAAGTGATGCAAAGCAAACTCCTTGGAACATGCTCACACTTTTCCCTATGAATTCAATTATATTTTCAGCCACCCCAACCATTATCAACGTCCCGAGTACCCACAAATGTAGCTCCATAAGCTTTCTTGTAATCTATTCAAGCATCAGCATCAGAAAAAGCCAAACTCTTTGCCAAGAATTTTGCAGCTAATTCTACTCTTGCGACCAAGGCCGCCAACCTCCAATATTTCCTCCTGTATCAGAAAACACGCTATATGATATACAAATATCTGTATGTGATGTTGCCAAGCTAATCAAAGACCTTGATTCCAGTAAAGCAACCGGCCCTGACAGTATTCCAATTATAGTACTCAAAAGACTTCAACCAGAACTAGCGCCCATACTTATAAAACTGTTTAAACGTTGTCTTAAGGAGAATTGCTTCCCATCACCCTGGAAAATCTCATCAGTATGCCCTGTATTTAAGAATTCAGGTGATTGCTCATCTCTCTCTCAGTACAGGCCAATAAGTCTCCTGTGCATCATGAGTAAGTTCCAATTTTCCCTTTCTTATAGCTAGTAGTGCACACTTTTCCATACCAAACTCCACTTGGATATCCTGGCTGAAGATCCTGGTAGTGTTTAATAGTGTCTTTAGTTCTTTTTCAGTCCTTGCAAAATGTTTCAGCTCGTCCATGTACATGAAGGGATTCATTTTGTCCTCTGTATCCAGCTTGACACTGTCTCAGTATATTGTCCAGGGGCATCATGGCTACGATGAACAACAATGGGGATAGTGAATCTCCTTGGAAGATGTCTCTTTGTATATTAATTTCTGTTATGTGTTGTCCATCAGCTGTCAATTCCAGTCTCCATCTTCTCATTGTTTTTTCTATTATGTTGATGATCCTGCTTGGTATTTTATACATTTTTAAGCATTCTATTATCTATTATCTATTATCCATGGTTGGGAGATCCTTTTGTAGTAAATCTATTTCATGACTAAATTCTTTCTCTTTTTTACCTCCTTTAGGATCTTTTGGCCTGTGTATAGCAGATCATGTGTTCCTCTTTTTCCTTTCTGGCATCCTTTCTGTTCCTCAGGGAGAAGTCCACAATTATTTAGGGAGTGGTAGATTTGTTCCCTCAGTTGCACTGTTAATATTTTCCACATAGTGATAGGCCTATAGTTGCTGGGGGTGGTTCTTTTCTCTGTGTCCTTCTGTATCAGTGTGGTTCTGCCGTTTGTTTCCTGTATACATCTTGTCATGTTTTGGGCTAGTCTTTCGTGTAGTGGTGTGAATTTTTTGAACCAGTATGCATGTATCCCGTCGTGTCCTGGTGCTGCTGCGATGATGATGATGATGATGATGATGATGATGATGATGATGATGATGTATTATTTTATATAGAAATAAAGATACTCATTATTTTGCCATTTGATTTACATACGTTTTTGTGGTGTATACAAACACACATATGTAAATTATATGACAACATTGAAAAAGAAAACAGGTTCCCTCATTCAGTTAATAATTTCCTTCAAAATAGATTAATTCCAAAACTAACGTATATTTTATCATGTATTTCGTTATTTCTATCTATATAAAGTTAGGTATATTTATATGTGCTTATATTTATATGTTCAGAATACTTACTAATTTTAAAATACAATTGCTAGGTGTAAGTAGTCGTAATGCTGGCTATATTCAGTTTAATTTAATTCTATGCAGAAGAGATAAAAAGGAGGCAGAAGCCCTTCATATAAATTCAGATACCTCCCATTTTAGCAAAGTTTTAACAATAGGGATTAGACATCAATTAATATATATTCCTCAAAGTTTGGAGAATTTGAAAGTGCATACTATGGACACACCTTCCCATTTGAAAATTCAAAATTGTCAGATTTCCATTAAATTTTATCCATATTCATTCGACATCAATTAAGCAAAGTTTTTGTAATTTCAATTCTCTATTAAGATCCATTAGCCTTAAATCTTAGATATTTTCTATAATCAACATCATGTAGTGGATTTTCATCCAAATTAGAATAAGAAATATAGATATAAGGTGTTTAGTATAATTATATCTTTGTTTTAACCTTCGTAAGAGGTGCAAAATTGTTCTAGATGGGGGGGGGATTAATTTTACCTGTCATGGGACGGGTATTCTTTTACTTAAAGTACAAAAGAAAACAGCCTTTGATCAACTCACATTTAGTATGATAATCGATTATAAATAATCTCAAAAATAAGTTGACAACAAGAAGATTCATATAAAAATCGATTATCAAAATACAAGAAGTGTCAATCGAGTTCAAATGTTAGATTCATTATCGATCCGAATATATAGATTAAGTGATTAATTGAAGTAAATTTGGATCAAGATATCAGTTCTAGCCAATAAGATAAAATGTCTACATTTGAAACTTCAGTCAAATATCAATATCCTAACGTCCTAAATTTTGGGGAGAGTTAAAAATTGTAACAATAAATAAAAAATAAAGAGTTCTTCACCTAAAAAAATAGTGAATAAAATTATCTTTAGAAAACAAAAATCAAAACAAGATGCTTTCATTCAATCTGTGATAATTCTACTTAAAACTCCAAGTGTGATGACTGATGGACAGAGCCTCTTATAAAGATCTATGGACATATCTGAAAATGTTATTTCAAACTCGAACATGACAGACTAATGAATATATTATTTCAAACTTAAACATGATAGAACACAGAAAAGTCTACTTAAACGTAAGCATGACAAGCAAATGAAATATATTTCCAACCTAAATACGATAATTTGAGTGTGACAGACAAAGTGACAGAGAACTCATAGAAATATTTGAAGCATTAAAAAATACTTCAAGAATTGATTTTATTTCTATTGGTTCTTGAGTTGCTTCCATAAGGCATATGAATGAGGCCAAATATTGATGCCAAAGAACAAAAAACAAACAAAAAAACAAAGTTAATATTTAAAAAAAATGTCGACTTACATTGATTATGTTAATATATTGCTTTTTTTATATATAAAATAAAAGGAAAACCGGAAAGCAAATTATATATATAAAAACATCTTCATATAAAGACATGAAAATCTCTAAAATATAAGAAAAAATCTATGTGGCACGTTCAATGATATGTAGAAACTGAAGATACTTTCACATTTCATCTTAATATGACTTCAAGAAAAGGGAAAAGGTCAGGTGATCGAGTAATAAAGAGATTAGAAAGAAAAGGAATTAGAAAGATATAAGGAAGCTTTTGTCTACGTTTGAAATAGCATTTCTATTGACCTATCATGCTTAAGTTTAATACAGCAGTTTTATTTATATCTTATGCCTTGCTAGTTTGAAATAGCATTTTCAATGGCCATGACAGATCATTGAAAATATTATTTTAAACTTAAGTTTTTAAATAGCATTTTCACTGGTCTGTTATGCTTATATTTTTAAAATAGCATAAATCTATATAATTATAAAACTCAAATGACCTTGTAATGTGTCTTGTAACCCAACATCCGGTTTACGACTTCCGGTTGCGCATGCATACATAAACAAATAATCAACGCGACAATAAAACATATTGTTTTACTGTGTACATTTTCAGCGTCCCAATTGTTTTTTTTTGCGTTTAAATTACCCAAATAAACAATTGTTAATACTTTCTGCATTTTTTACATCGTTCATTTCCATATTACATTCAACTTATTTTAACACAATTTTCTTACAAATAAATCTACTTTAACCCGTTGACAACAATAAGAGCATTTTACAATGGCGATTTACCCACCACCTTCATTTTTTAAAAATTTATTCTCCATTTCTAATACACCTTTCTTAAAAACATTCATACATTTTCTTCTACACTACCAACATAAATAAATAACCCTGAAAATATGTTTTTTTTTAATTTGCGTTACAAATAAATACTCAATGTGACAATAAAACAAATTGTTTTACTGTGTACGTTTTCAGCGTCCCCAATTTTTTTTCCACGTTTAAATTAAAAGATATATCAAAATTTGAATTTAACTTTAAGTATTATGGTATCTGTTCAGTGCACATTTACCTATAAGTATGGCAAACCACTTATAATTCAATGGCTGTCAGTTTTTTTCAAAAATAATCAATTATAAACAGAACGACTCATAGAAATCTATCTATATTCTTTTTCATTTTAATATACTTCATAGAAATGTTTCTATTATGTCACAAAAAAATATTTTCTTTACGTCACAAGTGTCACACTTATACATTAATTCCATAGCTAATATAACATACTGACCCAACACGTCACGGGTAGTCTATTCAAGTCCGTTGGTGGTACGGAACTTTAATTAAGGGAGGTATTTTCTCCTGAAATTAATCAAAGTTCCATACCACCAACGGACTTTATATACACCAGACATACCAGCAACGTGGTTGCAAATTAATTATATAACGAGGTGAGGAATGATAGACAAATAAACAGTTAGACATTTCTCTACTCAAACATACCCGTCTATTTGTTTGTTTTTCTTTTCTTTACTCTTGTGATTCCGGTCCTTTCAGCATTGCTTTTGGCTTTTAAAACTTCCACATATTCCTTTACCAGCAATGCTTCAAGCAAACTACCATTTACGTTTATATATTTATATATTTGTCTGCAAATGATTTATGCCCAAACCAATTAAGTGATCATAATAAATTTGGGAACACAAGTGCTAATTACAAGGGGACTAAACATGGGCTATATTTAATTTAATTTACTTTTATTCAAACAGTGTAAAAAGTCGATGGAAGACCTTTGTGAAATTTTGGAAACTTACCATTTTTATGAAAATTGTCAATAAGTATAAAAATTGATCAATAAATATTCTCAAGTTTCTTTAGCACATTTTGAAGTAGTTTTAGGAGGCATGATATGGGCAAACATTCTCATTGTAAAATTTAAAGATTTGAAAATCTGAGCTTGATTCATAGTTATTAGACATTAATTAAGCAAGACTGCATGAATTTCAGTTTATGATGTTTTACATCAAAGTTTTCCTTCTCCTTAATGAATGACCTGACAAAGTCTTTTGATCCATCAAACCAAGAGGGGTAATCCCGTGCCTAAGCTTTAAACCCGGTATTCCAAGGTAAATATAAATAATAAGAATCTGCTTAAATTAAGTTTTGCTCTCCTAAGAAATTAGAATTAGATTGAAGATAAGCCTCTTTCTTATAATAAGTAAAAAGAATGTAAATATACAGCATGGAGAGAAAACAAATTTGTTTTTATTAATTTGGTTAAGAAATTATTTTAATTGGGGTTAAGAGACATAAGTAGAGTTAGGAAAATACAGAGAGAAAGAATTTTAAGAAGAACTTTTTTAATCTTGTGAATTGGATTAGAACTTAAGATGATGGTTACCATGTAAAACGGATTAAGACATATATAAAAAATAAAGTTTCAAATAATATAAAAAGTTACTGAAATCTAAAATAAAATATAAAATTAAGGACTCCAAATACAAGATCTACCGTCATTCTATCTTGATTTTAATCTTGGTAAGCGAAAATAAAAGTGGTGCAAAACTGTTCTATATGAGCGATTAATTCCACTCGCACTGAGACGGGTATTCTTCTGGTTTTAGTTAAGTAAAGTTTTCTATGATTAATATTCAATTTAGATAATCCAGATAAAGAAATGAAAAGAATGTAATTCTGTAGATTATAATTAGAAGCTAAGATATAACAAGTTGATAATCTTGTTTATAACAAAACACATTGTGACTTTAAAGTTGGAATAATGAAGAAGAAAAAAACGTTTATAACAGTAATTGATTAGAATCGGTAACGGTGGAAAATAGTTTAAGAGAGATGAGAAAGGTTTGGTTATGGGGGTGGGCCGGAAAAGGGGTGGTGGGGAGTAGGATACGATTTACAAAAAGAAACTAGAATATTCAAGAAGGTGAACACATGTGTACACACATTTGTAAAAATGAATGAAAACTAAAATCAGTAAATAGTTCATGACTGCATGATTGTTCACTGTACACATACATGTATTCATACACATATAAACATCTAAATCGACTATATATATATATATATATATATATATATATATATATATATATATATATATAAAGAGGGGTAGGGAGAGAATCAACAGAGAAAATGGAGAACGGGTAGAAAGATATACATGGGGTGGTGACATGGGTGGGTAGAGATATATATTCTACTTACTTAGAGTCTAGTGTAATCAGTAAATAGAATTTGTCCAAATTAATTTCAGTATGAAATTCACTTCCTCCTTAAAATAATCTCATTAACAGCTGCAAAGCACTTGCTCATAGAAATCGTCAAACATATAAGTGTCACACAAGCCATTCTTTACTCGGTGTTACACAAATGCCCCATATTTTAATGTCCTTGTACCGGTGAAATTTAGAAAAAAAGGAAAAAAGTACACATTGTTGAGGTTTCATTCAACCTATCTACCATTTTCTCCTTTTGACAAAAATAATAGACATCGTTTATTCCTTATTTAAAAGGTCAGATTGTACAAAGATCAGAATAACATTTCAATTTGTATTGAAATGTAAAAAGACTATAAGGATTTTATTAAAACATTTCCGACTGATCTCTTATTAAATTGCTCGTTTTCTCTTCAATCATTTTCTATTGAATCATATTCTGGTCAATCATATCTTCTTTCATATTATTTCCTGTTCAATCATATTCTATTCAATCATATACTCTTCAGTCATATTCTATTCAATCATATTTTATTCAATCATATACTCTTCAGTCATATTCTATTCAATCATATTTTATTCAATCATATACTCTTCAGTCATATTCTATTCAATCATATACTCTTCAGTCATATTCTATTCAATCATATACTCTTTAATCATATTCTATTCAATCATATACTCTTCAGTCATATTCTATTCAATCAAATTTTATTCAATCATATACTCTTCAGTTATATTCTATTCAATCATATACTCTTCAGTCATATTCTATTCAATCATATACTCTTCAGTCATATTCTATTCAATCAAATTTTATTCAATCATATACTCTTCAGTCATATTCTATTCAATCATATACTCTTCAGTCATATTCTATTCAATCATATTCTATTCAATCATATACTCTTCAGTCATATTCTATTAAATCATATTTTATTCAATCATATACTCTTCAGTCATATTCTATTCAATCATATTCTATTCAATCATATACTCTTCAGTCATATTCTATTCAATCAAATTTTATTCAATCATATACTCTTCAGTCATATTCTATTCAATCAAATTTTATTCAATCATATTCTCTTTAATCATATTCTATTCAATCATATACTCTTCAGTCATATTCTATTCAATCATATACTCTTCAGTCATATTCTATTCAATCAAATTTTATTTAATCATATACTCTTCAGTCATATTCTATTCAATCATATACTCTTCAGTCATATTCTATTCAATCATATACTCTTTAGTCATATTCTATTCAATCATATACTCTTTAGTCATATTCTATTCAAATATATAGTCTTCAGTCATATTCTATTCAATCAAATTTTATTCAATCATATACTCTTCAGTCATATTCTATTCAATCATATACTCTTCAGTCATATTCTATTCAATCAAATTTTATTCAATCATATTCTCTTTAATCATATTCTATTCACTCATATTCTCTCATATCATATTCTATTAAAAGATATTCTATTCAATCACATTCTATCTAATCATATTTACTTTAATTATTTACTCTTCGACCATATTCTATTCAATCATATTCTATTCAATTAATTCAATTAATTTCTCTTCAATCAAACCGCAAAATTAATTTCATTAAAAAACATCCAAGAAAGAACTGATGATAATGTTTTTTGAATGTAAATAAAATTCATTATGATACAAACCTTTTTTCTCAAATTCTTAATTGGTTTATTTGAAAATTGTAAAATTCGCTACATTGTTCTGGAAGAAACGAGTACTCTTGTAAATATATATATATATATATATATATATATATATATATATATATATATATATATATATATATATATATATATATATACACACATATATATATATATATATATATATATATATATATATATATATATATATATATATATATATATATATACTGTTTAACAAAATCAAGACAACAAAGATTGGATTGATAGCAACAAGTAACGTATTTTCATTGTTCGTTACAATCGTTTCGCTATCATTCGCACAATTTCGAACCTTATATCGTTTGAAAATATTCACAAGAACGGCCTCTCTTCAGACGTTGAGAAAAACGCTTTTTAATGAACAATATGGAATCCATTTTCCTTTTAAGGAAAACCATGTGAGAATAACCAGTGTTGTCTGTGAATAAATGAAGATTTTTTCTTATGTTTATATTTTATTTTTCCTGTATGTTATAATTTGCTTGGTCTAGGATTGCTTATATGGGAAGAGATAGAAGGACTCTTAAATACTCCAAATCATATTACCCAATTTAGGACATTTACAATTCCCCTTGGGAATTATTTTTTAACTACTGGACATAATTGGAAATGGCAAAAATCAATAGAAATGATTCCCTTTTATTTCTTTGGCAATTCTTTATTTCTCATGAAATTATCACGCTCCTTCAAACTGAAATTGAAGCGATACATTTTTAAAATAATAAATTGTAGACAAAACAATCACATAATCAGAGTTCAATAAGGACATTATTATGTTTACAGGAAGTTTTTTTAATTGACGTTATTTTTACATGCAATATAAGCAGCCATCATTGAAATGTATTTCTTCAAAAACTAAATTGAAAACGTATCTTTTAGGATGAAAAAATATTTTTAATGTTTGTAAAATCGACTGAGAGAAAGAGAAAGTAAAAAATAAAAAACGTTCTTTTTCATTTTTTTTATTCCGTTTTGATTCTTTTTTTTTTAAGCAGCAGCAACAATGAATATTGTTTTTACTTATCAACTCTCGATTGGACAAGGAACTAATGAACATAGACTGCACATTCGCAATGCACATAGACATACATTCATATTACACTCTTTCACTGACAAAACAGGCACGCTAATAGACACATATCTACATGCTCTTTCCATTTACGCTTACATAAGCGGGTCAGTCGAAATGAATATGCCTATTCAATTTCTCCTTATAGACAAAACATCTTCGTTAGCAAGCGTTAGCAAGTGTTAGCAACAAGCGTTTAGAGAACTTCCATTTACTTACAGCATTTTATTTTGCATTGTCTTGTAAATAAAAAGTATTTTATATGAATAGCGCTTGCTATTCTTTCTCTATTATATTGCTCTTAGTCCATCTGTCCGTCCATCCGTTTCACTTTTCTCGGAAACTACTGCGTCGATCTGACTGAAATTTTGTATGGATCTTTGTTATGATAAAGTGCAGCGAACTAAGTAGTATAGTATCCGTTCCCTGCACGGTTAGGGATTGATAGGGATTAATCACCACACAACCACATTTACTCCAGAAGTTTTCTCAGTAAATACTACTGATCTGATTAGTGTTTAATGCAAAAATGAGCATAAATTAAACCATATTTAACCATCAATTTGCGATAAAGCAATCATTCTACATCAACGGTCTATAACTCTTGCCCGTTTTTCTAATCTAGTTTTTTTTTAATATTCTATTTACACTTTTGACTTTCTTCAGATGCATCTATTTTGAACTTGTGGCTCTGTACAGAATTATGAATCAAACTTCTTATTTAATCCACATTTAATTCACACACATCATATTTACACACCTATAAACACACAGAGCGTTATGATTCTTTGAAATCATTTATTGCCAACACTATATTTTGCATTGTCTTAAGTTGTTAAAAATTCATTATTTTTGTATGAATAGACTTTCCTTGGCCTTTTGGATAAGTGCAAACATGTTCTGATACTACACTTCATCTTTTCTGTTCTTAGTCAGTGAGAGAGAAATCTTTCTAGACTGAAACAATTTTAATTTTTGTCCCAATCCAGAGTGCCCCTTTTGGGGAGCTACATTTTCCTCACATTAAAAACCGAGCTTGTGTTTAATCCTACCCTTGTGGAGATTCAAGTAAATGAGGACTCTCATTCTCTCTTTTGATAATGTCTTATCTTTAACATTGGTCTCCTCAACCATTCTCTTATATTTGCCTCATCAGACCGGAATTGCCAAGTGGCAGGGAATGTTTCTCATTTCCAATCGGGATGTTTTGGGTAGATTGAAATTTTCTGCTAAGTGGATGGGAAATGGTATTAACCGATTTAAAGTTACTGGGAACAAAGGACCAATTAAAGCAGTATTAAAAAGTCATACTTATGTACATAATAAAAAGGCATTGCCTAGGAAATAACGAAGGTCCTTTTTTATTTTAAGATGGCAAATTATCATATCAAAGGAAGTAACTTATCTCAACTTAATTTTAGATTTTTTTTTTAACAATTAATTTTAATAAAAAAAATTTTCATGTTAATAAACAATGAATTAACAAAACAAAAAATTGTAAAAAAATGAAACTGAAACGATATTAATAAATAATGAATATTAAACTAAAAAAACAAATATGTTAAAAAAATAGTAATTGGAAATAAGAACTGAACCTTATTGACTTTAGATGAAATCAGAGGAAAATTTAAATGTTGTTACAAAATTCAATGAAAAATTTAGCTCTAAACTAATTTGAATTTTCTAACAGTTAACATTGTGATTGCAATTATTAATACTGAGAGGCAAATCCCATAGATTTGACCATTTCCAGACTTGATGGGGCATCTGTAGAAACCTCCAGGTAATTGCAAAAGTTTTAAGTTGATGGATTAAATCTTGAAAGTGGTTAAGAAAATAATTAAGTTGCAAATAAATCAGATAAACATGGATAAAATGCAGTTTAAATTTATGACTAGGCGAGATACCATTGATGCCATATTTATTCTGAGACAAATACAAGAGAAATGTCTTAGTAAGAAGAAGAACCTTTATTTTGCTTTTATAAATTTATAGAATTAACAAAACATCTGGGAGTATATAATGGTTCTGTAATGAATCCATGACTTTTCATTTCTGCCTTAGAAGCATTATTTAGGGAGTTTCATACGAGTTGTTTTGAAAGAATACTTTATGATGAGCATTTGCGTGTGAAACAATAGAAGAACTAGTTGTTAAGTTAAGACATAGGGTTGGGGGGAGCTATGAAAATTAAAAATCTAAAAATGAATCTTACCAAGTCTAAAGTAATGCAATGTTGGAAAGCCCACAGAAAGAGAACATTTCTCTCACTCAGATAGCAACTCAATGTTTTGCAGCATTTGTAAGCAAGATGTGCAGAGAATTACAGATTGAGAAATTGTTAAATGTTTTTGACTCCTAGTGGGGGGGGGTATGACACAAATAATTTCGACGATCGTTTTTATAACCACAAATTATAATAACCAACCAATGAAAAGCTTCCAAAGTTACTATAAAAATTGTCGAATGTGGATCAGTTACTGCATGCGAGGATTTTCTTAAAATTTCAACTGTTCACAGCATTTCTCTCCATTGTATAATATTAGTCTTCCCCTTGATTCTGATTTCTCCTCATCTTTTTCCAAAGTTCTTTGGGACTGTTCCTAGTGCTCCTACTATTATTGGTATTGATTTTCTTTATGTTTCATATTTCTTTCAGTTCTCTGGCAAGTGCCACATATTTGTTTCATTTTTTTGTATTTTTGATTTTCACTCTGTGAACTGCTGGAACGGCAAAATTTATGATTTGGTA
>NC_136513.1:68077113-68234613 GCF_053919585.1 Euprymna scolopes | reverse complement strand
AGGCCGCAAGCCAGTTGTCTCAAGAGAGCTAAGTAACGTTTGTTGACTTCGTCATATCAGACTGTAGCTTTCATTTCGCTCCTCCTAATAAACAGGGAGCGGGTTTTTAAAAACAAACAAACTGATTTATTCAAAACTGTCCCACACAAAATGCTTACTGCTGAATACCTATCGGCGTCACGTCAATCAAAAACGCGCACCTGTTTTTTTTTAAACACTTTATTATTTTCCAACTACGCATCGCGAAGGCTTCGGGTTTTTTCACATACCCCGAAAAACACCTGGGCAACGCCGGGTACCCCTCGCTAGTCACAATATAAATCAGTAAATGTGAACTTATAGCTTGGTGTAATCGAGATGGTGAAGGTCTTAATATTTCGAGATAAAATCTCTTTTTCAAAAGAAAAGGGACCAAAGAATATCCCTTAAAAAGGAAAAATACTGAAATATTCTAAGGCGGAAATGGATGTGGGAATAGGACAACTGTAAAGTAGAAAGGGTTTATGCATGGTTTCCTATATTCATATTACTATAGACATTTTCATTTTTATTTATTTATTCATCTGTTTAATTTAATCTTTTTATTTTATTTTTATTTATTTGTTGATTTTTTCTCCCGGTTATAATTTAAATTCTTACCGGGAGTAATGTTGTGAATCCATAACAAAGACAGCATTTAAACCTATCAATTTTGTGTTGTGTGCGTCAATAAAGTATGCTGATCGTATGTTTTAAATATATATTTGTTTATTAATTTTCTATTTAAAAAAAAAAGAATTTTGTATATGATTGTAATATGCTACTCAATACTTATAGTACGTGCGTTGTCATGACAACGCGTAGAGTTCCTTAATTAATATCATCACAGTTAATATAGACATTTTCATTTATATACTTATTGATATATTTAATTTAATTATTGGTAACCTAAGGATTTCAGAAGCACTCCACATATCAAAATATAAACCTTCCATCAACAACAGACCTGAGCTTAACTACCCCTTCATTAAATAACCACTTTCCCATAACCTTCCTAGATTGCTGTTAATTTTGTTGTCTGTCGGGTACATATGTATAAATTAGTGTGCATGTGTATTTATATATACATTTATGAATATTTATGTGTGTATATCCGTGTATATGCACCATTAACCACCTTTAGCCTACACTATAACTGCGACTTTTCTGACACTACCCTCATTACACTCTATAACACGATCTCATCCAATCCAAACTCATTCATGCCCCATCCCTATATATTCCTATATATTTTGTACCCTGTACTACTCCAAATTTATACATTATAGTCAAAACAGCAAATTTATAAGGATTCAGTATATATCGAAGCAATATATAGGTACTTGCATGTGGCAACTCATATACGTTTAGCACTCTGCCATAATCTTTCTTGTTAGATGGCATCAAAGATTATCAATCGATTATCTTGAAAAATAAATGAATATACAAAGTTGAATAAAATAACAAAACAAATAAGACCTTCTTTCGTTTGTTCATTTTTGTTCATGCGTCACGCCAATACAACAGCTGGTTCCCTGCGTTGCTATAGCCTTCTCATACTCTTCCATATATATATATATATATATATATATATATATATATATATATATACACACACACACACACACACACACACACTTAGAATGACTTGCCAAATTCCCTAAGAAAGGTTAAGGGTTATTGCTCATTTAAAAGGTTGAAAGTTTGATTCTTGTCAAGAGTGTCTCCGTGAACCAAAGACTCTGCCTCCACCGACTACAATTAACATTAACAGGCTATCGAATTTATCCATTACATTGTTAGGGTCAACCTGGATACATTTTTTCCCCTCATTTGTATCAAATTCTTTCTGACATATATTTCTGTATTACTCCCCGAAACATAGAAAGGATTCCCTAAATATCCTTTCCACCCTAACAATCTTACAACTTTTCGAAATATAAAAGACCATTAGTCTGATAGGGGAAAATTAGAAAACTAAGGTTAAAAATAGTCAAACACGGAACATTAAATATCGAAATCCGAAACAATAAAAAATGCTTTGCTTCTTTTTTGTAAAGATGAACGGACAGATTTTTTAATATTTCGAAACAATAAGTATAATAACTTCACAGAAAGAAAATGTGCAATCCTCTGTCTGTAATAGAGAACTTCTCTTGTCATGCAAGTAAGCAACATGCTGAAGAAAATTGTTTCAAGTGCTTAGGGAAAAGAAAAAATAAATAGAGAATCAGACACTTCTCCTTCCCCATAAGGGGAAAGAGAAAAGAAATAGCTAGTCAAACACACCTCTTGACGTCCTTCACTCTATTTCCATAATGCGACGCTTTATTTCTTTTTTCCTATTTCTTTTTTTACCGCTAAATACATTTTTTCTTTTTTTTGTCTTTTTTTAAAACTTTACAGTGTGAGACATTTTCTTTCGTTGTTCTTTTCAGCTTCATTGATTTAAACGTTATTTCATATGCGTATTAGTGTGTACATTCTTATACAAGAAAAAACTATATTAAAAGAAGAGTCAAATCATATTGTTTATGGGTAAATAATCGCAAAAAAGCAACTCTGAGCCTGGTTAATATTTAGATGGGTAACCATTTGAGAAATATTTAGGAGTTTAGGAAAATACTCCATACGAATTATCATCAGTCATGTTCGGTTTAACACCCGTTGTACATGCAGGCATGTGTTGGACAGCTTTTAGAAATTATTTTCATTGGATTTTCCCTGCTACCTGACTATGCTACCTCAACTATTCGGCATCTACTTACTCAAGAACCCTCATCCACTCTTTCAACATGGAAATACCATCAAAGTCTTCTGTTCGACACACATCCCTTTTTGTGGTCCAGATTTAATCTTCTTTTGACGTCATTAGATCCAAGCCTGTCTTTCTCTTTCAGACTCACATTCATCATATTCTCATGTAATTTCTTTCCATGCAACGCATGTCTTCAACCATCACTGGTCAAGTTTTATTTTCATTTATCATCATACGACACACATATATCGGATAGATTCATGCCTTGGACAACATTGGTAATACTCTGCTAGTTAGTAATAACAGAAGTTTCCTGAACTCACTCCATCCATTCCTTTCTCTTGCAATAGTATTAGTGCCTCTGTGTGTTCTAACAAACATTTTGAACAACCTCAATAGCTTTGTCATCCAAATATACACCTGAGTTTTAATCCATCTTTATTATCTTCTTGCGCACAAACTGGTTATCGTCTCTCAACCAACCAGTAATTCCACTGCATTTTTGTGTATGCAATGCTTTCAAGTGCCACACACACACACACACACACACACACACACACACACACACACACACACACACACACAATTGCAACAATACAACCACTGATGATCACTTTGTTCTTGATAAAATGCACTCTCAAACATTTAATATTCACAAAATTAAGATTTTTTTTGTGACAATTAGCAATCAAATCTTTTTCAGAAATTATTAACACCAGGGTTATCATAGAATGCTAGTATGACGCCAGCAAAAAGAGGCACTAAAGTAGAAAAGGGTAACATATTTGGAATTAAATTTTATTAATTGATCACCTGGTAGTTCTAGCTAACCAATCAGATTCATTGTTATTCCCTCTCATGGATTAATGTTTTAATTAGCCAACAGCAGGACTTCTCTCAAACAAATGTTCGGCTGACTTTTACTTCTTTTTCTTTTATTCTGTTTTGTAGAAGGATGATACACTTGTTTTTGAGAATGTGTCGAATTAATAAGCAACCTTATTTTAACACATGTCTGCTTGGGATACGTTTTTTATTTCTAATTTAAGTGTTGGTTTAGTCTTGAATTTAATTATTTTTTATTATGTGATCTTATTTTTCTGATGTACTATTATCCTAAAGTAAAGTTTATTCTGTGTATCTGTGTATGCAATTGTTTGCTATTTTACTTCTACAGTTTAATAGGCTTGTGGGTAGGTCTTTAAACTTTAGAATTTCAAATTTCTCACTCGGACATAATCTACACGAATCATCTAAATTTCTACAGATGGCCTGTTGTACAATTTTCTACGACGCCCAATTTCTTTAAGCCTCTAATAATAGGTCACTAGTACTGTTTTTATTTAGTATTTTGATATTGGATTCGTGTTATTCTTTAAATATGCTCGTAAGTAATTTCATTTAAGTTTAAAATAACATATAAGATGTAAGATATTTTTATGTTAGCCAATAAGCCTAATTTTTTCATAGCCAGTGACGGTTTTTGTTTATTATTTAAACAAACTCAGCGAAGCATTGGGTTTCATTTTTTTGGGACTGCACCTGGCTTGAATCCGATGGTATCATGTTCATTTGACCTGATCTTCTGTAACACAGTTAGAATATTCCATGCCTGTCTATGGATGTCTGACATCAATCATCTGAGCTTGTGTTTTTTTTTTCCTATAACACACAAGTAAATTCAGTGAAAAACTATTATCCTATAACAATGGTTGTTCAGACTATCCACTGTGTTTAGAGGAAAGCATCGATTTCATTTTTAGAATAGAAATTTCTTTACTTGCATAATAATTCTACTACCAAAAAGACATGCAATAAAGAGGGATATCGTAATAATCGATATATTAATAACTAGGACTATGGCAAGAGATTATTCTTTTTATTATTTTAACTCTTGTGTATATATCAATAAATATCTTATATTTTTAGATAGTGATGTGGTTCTCAATTAACTGTGTCTGATATATACTCGAGAGTCAAAAGAATGATAAGAATATTCTATCATCATAGCCATATTAATAACATTATAACTATCTCTGTACATCATATTGTCATGTCTTTTCACTCTGTTCAAGCCATGCTCAAGGGTATGGAATTGGTAGTTCAAATGCTCAAGTCCAACCCATTAAATTTCATGAGATTTGAATCCAACTTTTGACATTTAAAGTTCCGGCTCTGAACTAAAAATTTATCTCACTAGTAATCTCTACATATATAATCTCTGCGTTTATACAAATATTTTATATACAGAGTAACTTATACTACGACATATGTAATATTCACCTGATTTTGATTTTGCGATTTTTTCTTTTTCTCAAGCTCAAGAGGATCACAAAGGGGTCTGGTTTTGAAAGCATGGAGACCATCAAAAGAGCCGTACCGATGGAACTAGTACATATCCCCAAACAATATTTCCGGTAGTTCATAGAGGTGTAACAGAGAAGATTTGTTTGGAATTGAAATAAATTGGTATTGATACCAGTCTCATTACTTTTCAGACACACTTCGAATCACTTCATAACACTATCCTGCTTTCCTCCCTCCTGCCCTCCACCCATGCGTACTTTGGAATTTTATTTTCATAAACAAACTTTCTGACTCACATCATTTTATTCTCACAAAAACATACAGCGATTATTTGAACGATTTTCTTTCTATTCTTTATTTATGATTTAATATTTCCATTTCAATGGCTCATCTGTTTATTTTTAAACAGATAAATCTAATAAGTTGTGTCCAGATTTTAATTCCATGAAATTTAATGCTAAATGATGCCAGATTCACAAGTTCAGTAGTTACATCATCCGAAATGTTGTGAGAATCCAAGATGAGAACAGTAGTCGAAATAATCCAAATAATGAGCATAAGTGTATGTTTGTATCGGAACAAAGTTTCCATTTATAAATGGACCTTAACAAAGTTTGGCACATAAATCGAGTTATAATCTCAGATTAATGTGTCAAATCCAGTTACAACTGGTGGTGCCTACACAACTCATAAAAAGGTAAAAAAATTCTGGATTATTGTGAAATATAACATGAAAATGAATCTAAAAATAATTCACACAGAAATAAATCCTAGCTTCAGGGATTCATTTAATAATGGTCAAAATAATTTTGACTGCAAATTTCGCTTGATCAAAATTGTTTTTTTTTTAATGAATTTAAATTTGTACATTTATGCATACTATCGCTTATTTCTATTATGTTAACATCGGAAACAAAATGGCGTCATAATGAAATTAGTTGCTTTTGTGGGTGAACACTGTTCAAATTTCTTTAGAGTTGATAAGGATTTTTTTCTTTTATTTGTATTGGCACTTTTATTGTCTATCCGGCCACTTATTTTTGCTATTACATATGAAAATATACATTAATGTAAGTGTTGTGTTTGCTAATAAACAGCCGATTGTGACAAATTCTTATTAGCGTATGCTACCCCAACAAAGTAGGCCGTAATGCCTGAGAATATGTTATAATGACAACATAACAGATTACTAGGCTATCTCCCTAGAGAAGGAGGTAATGCTTAGATTGGTTGGTTTCCTGATAACAGAACAAATATATTACTTATTTCTCAATTAAGCATAGTAAAATAGTGTATCAGTCTGAAATCGAATTGAGCATTAAAAGATGGTACATATTAGTATAATATTAATAAGAATATTAGTAGAGGTTCAGTTTGAAATGGACAGACACCAAATATCCATTAGTAATAGATGTGTTGAATTTTTGTTAGGCATTTATACCTTTCTAAAAATTTATATATTTTTTCTTCTGTAGGAAATGTAGTTAATGGAGAGGGTGTTCACAACTATTAGGTAACATTTTGATTAAAATTAGCAAATTGAACTGAGACAAAAATAACCTGAAGCATTTCTTTTAAACATAAATATAACACAGTTGAAATTAAATATTGTTTGGAAAAATAACACTATGTTAAATTGTTCAACAGTTTATTTTTTTTATATAATTTGGTTCTTTAGACTACTCTTCTCATTTTGAGTGTTAATTTCATAATGTTTCTGTGTCAGGACTCTTTCTGTCAGATTCGGGAATCTGCACAGAATTGTGAACAGAATCATTAATTTAATTTGGAGTTCGACAAGATATGCCTGAAAAAAGTTGGAGGTTATATCGGTCGAAACAAAATCATTAAATAAATGGTTATGGTCCAAATTCACTTAAACAGAAAGATTCCCAAGTTCAATAAGATACACCCGAAGAAAGTAAGAGGCTATATCAGCCAAAACGCAGAAAATAATGCTCAAGATAAGTATAGTAGTCCAAGCAATCGAAATAATACAAATTATCTATCCTCATCTAAAAAATTCATAAACGTAAATTTTTTTATAAAGTATTATTTTTTTATTGGGCATTATGTTTGAAATGCACAGAAGAGGTAAATGCGTAAAGAGAATAAATTTGTACATGAACTTTTAGTGAGACAACACAATCATTTTGAATAAAATGATAGTTAAAACGAACAAACACATTGAATCAAAAATGAATACAGAATATCAAAATCAATCTCTTCGATATAACACAGTACAAATGTGAAATATAATTTCCCATAAATGTAAGTGCAATTACATTTCTTGTCACAACTTTATTACATTTGAAACTTTATCAAAATTTAGAGAACAAATTAATTTGACAACACTATAACTTTTGCTATTGAATAGATGTAAGATTCATTAGTATGCTAATTAATATTAATTATTAATTAGCAAACAAGTGAATATTACCATAGTAATAGTTTTACCAAGTGGGGGAAAAATGTAAATTTTCACCACTTTTCTTAATGACATCATGTACTACAAAGTACATTATAAAAATTCAGTGTCATCATAATTATTAGCTCTGTCGCTGAGGCCATAAATTCACCAACTGCAACTCTATGCAGAAAGTTAAACCCCCACGGGACCACATTTAGGTTGTGGTTGGCGACCCCTGATGCCTTAGGATGGGATCCTGGTGGCTAAGCAGTCCATGACCTGGTGACTTGCCACAATCCACTTCAGCCTTTACTTTGACTAGACCGGAGGTTGGAGATGTTCGATCCAATCAGTCAACTGGTCATGTAATGTATCTATAAATTCATTCCGAACCATATTATTGAATCTGATTTTTTTAAACTCAAAATCTTCTTTTTATTTTTGCTCTAAATAGAGTGATGTTTTCACTTTCACTGAAATTTCCTACTAAGAATAATATGTGTGTGTGTGTTTTTTAATGTTTTCTATGAGCAACATTTTCTAATATTTCTGAATTTTTGAGATGAGGATTGGTTATTTATATTATTTGGATTTTTCAGACTACAGTTCTCATCTTGAGTGTCATTTTCACAAACGGACTACGAGGATTCGTGGCACAGTTGTTAGAGTACTTGGAAAAATCAACTGTAAAAGTGATATTTTCCTGAAGGTTGAAGGTTCAATTCTCAGTATAGGCGACCGAAAAATACAATTGTGAATTATTTAGGACCTCTACCCAGTCATGATTGACGGAACGAGAGCATGCTACCCTCGTGAAGTAAATAAATGGTTCTGTTCGAAATTCCATCCAAATTCCCGAGTTTGACAGAAATATTCATGAGTTCGACAAGATACACCTGAAGAAGGTCAAAAGTTACATCGACTGAAACGCTGTGAAAATGGCACTCAAGATAAGAACAGTAATCTGAAGAATTCAAATAACACGAACGTTTTCTAAGAATAAAAAATAATTATAGTACTCATAGGATTCCATTTGACAACTTTATTCGGCATTAAATTATGTTTGACAAGCCATAAAACAAAACTACCCATCAAAATTATTTTTTACGTCGCTTCAATTTCGAAAAAAGAAAATTACTGTTTTCTAAATGAAAGAGAAAATTCAATTTTAAAACTATTTTAGATGAAGATTTTTGTTGTAGTTTTTCATCATTTTTAGCAGATCTGAACTTTTCACCATTTTTCAACCGATCTGAAATCTCAATTATAAATACCCAGTTACTAAGGATGATTTCTTAAACTGAAGAATTACACTACGTTAACCATATTCGATCATTATGGCAATACGTTTATATATATATATATATATATATATATATATATATATATATATATATGTGTGTGTGTGTGTGTGTGTGTGTGTGTGTGCATATATAGGTATATATATATGTATGTATATATGTGTATATATGTGTATATATGTATATATATGTATGTATATATATATATGGGCGAATGAACTCTTTTTCTGGGTCAACGCCCACTAGCACCGTGTATATTTGTGTGTATGTATATATGTGTTGGGGTGGAGAGGGCTCCCGTAAGCCATAGTGAAGGCAACCTTTCTAGGAGAAGCAAATCTCTGATTTAAAAAACCATAAAGCAGAAGACCAGTACCCGCATTAAGCTGGTCTGCAGTTTAATTTGTTGCTGGCTATCTTGCTCTTGCTTGTTGCTGGATCTCAACATTTTGAACCGAGAGAGAGACTTAGCTGTCGTGCAAAGCTAAGACTCTGTAACATCATCTTTGTATAGATACTCTCTCAGGCATTTGGGCTCATGGATTTTAAATGTCTGAGGGAGTGGCACTCGTCTGACAAGACGTTGCAATCATCATCATCATCATATATATATATATATATATATATATATATATGCTCGATTTAGCAAAAAAAAAAAAAATGACATCAGCACTAATACACACTAAAATTACATCATAGATACACGTTGGTAAACATGAAGGGTATTAGTCATGTGATTACAAAAAAAAACAAAATCTGGAAAATGCTTATTTCGTTTTTTTAATTCTACAACAAAATCCATTCGATGCTAAGATATTTATTTTAACCTCCAAAATAAGAAACAAACATATCTTCTCATATATTATGCTGCAAAGTATTCGAGCAGTTTTATATACTCGTTGAGGCATGTAAATTAATAAAAGAAAGATGCAAAATGTATTAAGATCCTGAAGTATACAGTATAGAGTACAGTATAGTATCTTCAAGTCCAACGTAAACAAATTCTTGATGAGCCATCTCCTTAAGTAATCCAAATTTCCACTACTAACGATGACTATTTCATGTTCCCCTTGACCACTATGCACTCGTTACCCCTTATCCACGAGTGCCCCCCGGGCCTTGATAAGTGGTGACTCCTTTGTAAAACAAAAAAAAAAAAAGTTCTTCTAACTGTGATATGTGAGAAAAATTAAATTCAGAGTAAGTTAATATGTACTCTGCACAGTTCACTCCTCACTAGCAGGGGGATTATATTCCAGCCTATGTCCTGATAGAGTTATTATAGGCATATTCTCGTGGATTGGTCTTATTTATTGCGGGTTAATCTGGCTGTTGTTGAATACTACATTCGAAGATGTGTTCACAAAATCCCATACACAAAAGAATATTCTACTGATAATGAATAAAATATACAATGTTTATAAAGAGAAAAACTAATAACTAATGACTCATTCAAACGAAAGGAACTATTTAAAACGAAATAAAATTTAAAAAGAAAAATATTCGCACTTTGTAAACATAATTTGCTATTTGAATTATAGTATAGAAATTAGGAAAGCAAATAACGATGTTTTTTTTTTTTTTTTTTTCTAAAATAAATTATGTATTTAAAAAAATGAACAAGCTCTCGACTTTAAAAGTCTATCACATTATTTTATTGTAAAATCATCTTTCCGTTCAGAGATATAAATTCTCCGTGGACAGGTGTTAATGACAATGTTGTGAAATGTAACCGATGCAAAAAAAAAAAAAAAAATGTAGAGAAAAAAAAATTAAATATTGTCTCAATTTATTAAGAAAATAATATTTTGTGTACAAAATTTTCTTTTGCATAAATTTGTGAAACAAAGAATAGCTTTTGTGTTTCGTCTCTTTAAATCATTAAAAATTCAGTTTGTGAGTGTGTCTGCAAAGTTATTACAGCTGATGCATGCAAGTCAATCTGCAACGTCCGTTGTTGGGATGCACTTCTCAAGGTTTATAAATAAGTGATGTGAATTAGTTGTATGCACTCGATGCAGGCAGATTTGCTTGCATTTGCGATGGCACTCTTGCATTGTGTTGCATCATGGCATGAAGTGAATAAATGCAAGCAGATCTGCACTTTTTATTCGACAGTTTAAATGCTTTCAAATTTCTTTCAATTTTTTTAAAGTTACAAAGTAATCCAAGCTTTATTTTACATCAGATTTTTACAACAGATTAAAAAGTTTGGCTTAAGTAGGAAAATACAAAAAAAAAATTCTTTTAAATTAAAATTCTTGTTTATTTAAATTATTTTTTTAATGGAACTTTAAAAAATTCGCTTAATTTTATACTATTGCATTTCTTTCAATAAATAATGGATTAATAAACACAATAATGTCTGTCATATATGAAACGCTGACACACAATTTTATTAATATAGAGATGAACGTATGATAATAAAGTGACCCCTCAACAGTGCATGATCATTAAAAATTAATTCTTTTTCCAATAATAATGCTCAATATCGGTAAAAGTACAGAATAGTTAACAATTGATAACTTGTACACCCCCCCCAAAAAAAAAACAAGAATAACAATGAAACATACAATTTATATTAAACGCATTAAAAATGAAAAATGTCTACTAGTTTTGGCCACTATTATAGGTCGTAACTAGATTTTAACGTTTATAAACGTTTTATTTTTATAAATCTCTCTTTTTTATGATGAAAAGAGAGATTTTATAGAAGAAATAAAATGTTTATAAACATTAAAATCTAGTAGAGAATTTCATTGTAATGCATTGGATATGAATTATGTTTTGGTTTACAAATTCGAGTGTTAAATATTCTGAACTTTTACTTCTAGACGTGGTTAATCTGCAGTTAAAATTTTTTTTATAAAATCATACCTTGCTCTTAAAACAAACGATACGGCCTTTATTTCAAAGTTTCGTCAGAAAAAGAAAAATGTAATATCATAGATTAGTACCCCAAGCTAAATCCCAACGAAAATTAGATCCCACTTTTTTAGGCGATTACGTGCGAACATCTGAAAATTAGGCAGAAAGGCAAAAAATTAATAATTTTAGAATTTCACATCAAAATTTAATGTAAATTATTCCCCAATTCCAGGTTATTTTAGCTTTTTATAGCAATTATCCATTTGTATATTTTTTACTATGGGAGATAAATTTTCTTGTGGGACTTCTACTTCTTGCAGTGATTATGTGTAGCTACTTTGCCACTTGGACTTGAGGTAAATAATAAAAAAAAATAATTAACTGCTCTAAAGTTAGAATGGGCGGAAATGGGGGGGGGGTCATTTTATATTAAATTTATATTTGAAACTGATTCTACGTTCTAAATCTTAAATAATTTTGTTCTGAAAAGGAGGTTTTCTTTCCACAAAGTTTTTCAGTATATTCACACGTAATCACCTAAAAAAGTAGAATACCATTTTTTTGGGGGGGGGGGGTATTTAACCAAGAGTGTTAATCTACAAATTCACCAAAGGAAACATATCCTTACAGAACTGACACGTATCCAATCCTATAGTATTAATGGACCAACACCCAACCAAAACATCCTAAAGAAGCCATATTTAGCAAAAAAAAAAAAAATGTCTGTCACATGATATACTTTCTATTACGTCTGTCACACCTCTGCAATTAAAATCCCTTTTTTTGTGCTAAAATACAACCATGTGCTGGGAACGAATATAATGCAATTTAAGTTCATATTTTGGTATTTGTATTGATATTGTTGGAAAAAGTCAGCACACGGTTAACAAAATGATAAAGTTTCCACTTCTCTCGCTCCATTTTTTACCAATTCTAATAAACATTAGCACAAAACACAGGCACATGAAAATAAATAAATAAGGATAAATGAATGGGAAAGTGAAGAAGTACATGGAGGGGTAGGGTCTTTCGTTTGTAGCAAAACTTTAAGAGTAACCTAAATAGCCAGCTGTTGAGTATTCAATTGGAAAATACTGAACACTGAAGATATGAGCAGTTACTTAATAGTTTATTAAATTACTAGCATGTACCGATGTTGTCCAGTGGAAGTATATCATAACGTCAGAACTAAATGACCCCCCCCCCAAAAAAAAAATTAAACTATGATTGTTAGTGGGGTCCACTGTCAGCCTTGGAAAATAATGGGCATTGGTGGCTGTTGTGAAGGAACATAACTGGCTATACACCGGTTACAAACTATATATATATATTGGACTGTTTGGCAGACAGCGGCAGACAGCGGCAGACAAGCAGTCGCAGTAAAACGGATAGTCTTACGTGTTGATTATCAGACTTTCTTCCCCATACTTGTTACTATGTACTTCTATTTACCTTAGGCGAGCAGCCTTACGTTTCTGTATTATAAATAAACCCCATTACACATACCACTCGGTGTAACTCACGTTTGTCTTTATTTCCTAAGTATTTAGGAATATAACAATGGCGACGAAAGGATGTTCTTTCTCTTAACAGAGATAAATTACCGTACCAAGGACTGTGTACAATGCAAGGATTTTTTGTTTTATGAAAAAAAACAAACTATACAAGGATTTTTGACCACGTGCGTCAATGAATTTAAAAATTTTTCCTACCTAAAGTAGCGAAAAGTACGGATTTTTCTTCGTAAAGAACTCACAAGAAATTATAGAAACATGTTCAAGGTAAAGTGGAATTTATATTTATTTTGACAAGTAAAAAAAAAAAAAAAAAAAAAAATGGTCGCAAGTTGAATTCAAAACTACACTAAAGGATTACGAGTTTCGAAAGAAAAAATATAAATACAACGACTATTGTACCATTTTATGCCACGTGGGAACGGCAGCCATATATTTTTTTTTGGGGGGGAAATTAATTGTTTGTTATTGCCTTTATATAAATAATTGGAACTATTTGTCGTGGGAAGTAAGAAATATTTTGTGTATGAACTTACGTTGTTGAAAAAAAAAAAAAAAAAAAAAAAAAAAAGAATTATTTTACAAAGCCTGTTGAATTACTATGGATGAACTTTGTTGAAACGTGTTGTGTCTGCATATTGCTACTAATTTACGATATACGTAAATTTACGATTTTTCTTTGGAATTATTGTGTAGAATTCGAAAAGACATTTTTGTACTAGAAGCTAACATGGAACAATTAGCAGAGTTAACTAAGGCTCTAGCCCTTAGCATCCAGGAACAGACAAAAATGACTCAACAATTTTTAGCGCAACAACAACAACAACAACAAATTCAACAACAACAGCTACAGCAACAGCTGCAACAACAACAAGAAAGAACACAAAAAACTTTAGAGGCACAACAAGAACAAACAAACATACTACAACGACAAATGTCGACACAGCAAAAGAATTTAGAAAAGCTAATTCTAACGTCGACCGGGAAGAAGACTAATTTTTCTGCCGAGGGTATTTCAAATTCACTAACGGAATTTCGTTACTCCCCGGATACTGGTGTTACTTTCCCTGCATACTACAGAAGATACGAAACAATTTTTACGAAAAGATGTTTAGACTGGACCGATGAGGAAAAAGTTACCCTGCTACTACAAAAACTGGGTACTGATGAAAACACCAAGTATGCAAATCTAATTCTACCAAAAAAACCGGAGGAGGTTTCGTTCGAGGAAACAATTAGTACCTTGTCGAAAATATTTGATAAAAGGGATAGCCTATTTCACTCTAGATACAAATGTTTGAACATTCAGAAGGCAGAAGCTGAAGACTATCTAGAATATGCTTGCACTGTGAACTGTTTATGCGAATCATTTAAATTGAATGAAATTTCCGCAGACCAATTTAAATGTTTAATCTTTGTACAAGGTCTCACAGCACCAAGGGACAAAGATATACGTTCACGGATCCTAACAATTATGGAGGCGGATCCTAACATAACATTGCAAAAAGTCACTGAAGAGTGTCAACGTCTGATTAACATAAAGAAAGACAACACTCGCATTGAAGAGAAAAATATTTTTAAGGTGCAGCAAGTAAAAAGGCAAGGGACCACAAGAAAGTCCAGGTTCCAAGAACACAGGATCCTTAAAGGATACAAAGACCCAAAGCTAAAGTGTAAATGTTGTGGTAGTTTAAGACACAACAATAAGACCTGCTGGTTTAGGAACAAAATATGTTATGAATGTGGTCTCAGAGGTCACAAGGGAACATACTGTGCCCAGAAGAAAAGACAAGGGACCGATAATGTAAATACGCTTCGCATGAATAAAGAAAAAAGCTGCGAAAGACGGAAATATGTTGATGTTCGGATAAATGGACATCTGGTTACATTGCTTCTGGATAGCGGTGCAGATATTAGTATTATAAATGAAGATATATGGAAAAGGATAGGTCGACCTGAATTAACGAAAACCAGAAAGACGGCGAGAAGTGTGTGCGGCAAAAGATTAGAGTTCAAGAGAGAATTAAAATGCAAAGTGACATTCGCTAACCAGACTCATAAATCCAAAGTGTACGTCGTACCAGGAAAGAATACATGCCTGTTTGGGGTAGATTGGATTGTCCTGTTTAATTTATGGGAGAAACCCATAAATTCGTTTTGTAACGTTTTAACTGCAGAAAAAGCAAACCAAAGGGAAGACTTCCTGAAGGATTTGAAAACTGAATTTCCCAATGTTTTTGCCGAAGGACTAGGACTCTGTATTAAGACAGAGGCAAAATTTGAATTAAAGAAAAATGCCACTCCAGTATTCAAACCTAAAAGGAATGTGCCTTTTTCAGCGATGGACGCAATCGAAAAAGAGTTGGATAGACTTCAACAACTGGAAGTCATTGAAAAAGTTAACCACACAGATTGGGCAAGTCCAACCGTGTATGTAAAGAAAAAAAATAACAGAATAAGGGTCTGTGGAGATTTTTCAACGGGTTTAAATGACTGTCTATTGGACCATAATTATCCCCTTCCGTCCGCAGAAGATCTGTTCTCTAAGCTTAACGGAGGAAAAATTTTTTCTAAGATAGACCTCTCAGATGCTTACTTGCAAATTAAGATCAGCGATGAATGCTCCAAATACTTAGGCATAAATACTCATAAGGGCATTTTTAAGCTAAAGAGGCTTCCTTTTGGATTAAAGGTTGCTCCTGCTATTTTCCAGCAAATTATGGACACGATGCTGGCAGGGTTGGAATTTTCAATGGCCTACCTTGACGATATCCTAATTAAAAGTGAAAATTTGCAAGATCATAAGAAGCATGTAAAAGAAGTATTCAAAAGAATACAGGAATTTGGTTTTAAATTGAGCCCAGAAAAATGCGATTTTTTTATGAAAAAAATTAAATATCTAGGTCAAATAATCGACAAAGAGGGTCGAAGACCGGATCCACAAAGGACTGAAGCAATTGAAAAGATGCCTGCTCCAGATTCAGTGACAAAATTAAAATCGTTTTTGGGATTAGTTCAATACTATGCAATTTACATCCCTAACATACATAATTTAAGAGCTCCTCTTAACGAGTTACTGAAAAAGGGTGTTAAATGGAACTGGAATAAGGAATGTGAATCTGCTTTCCAAAATATCAAAAGATGTCTACTGTCAGACTTAGCATTGGCACATTTCAATCCAGAAAAGGAACTAATACTAGCAACGGACGCCAGTGATTACGGTGTTGGCGCTGTATTACTTCACAAGTATGAGGATGGTAGGACAAAAGCTATCGCCCATGCTTCAAGAACGTTGGTTGCAGCGGAGAAAAATTACAGCCAAATTGAAAAAGAGGCGCTGTCGATAATATTTGGAATTACAAAGTACAATCGATTTTTCCATGGACGATCTTTTATTTTGCAAACCGACCATAAACCCCTACTTACCATATTTGGATCAAAGAAAGGCATTCCCACACATACTGCGAATCGATTACAGCGATGGGCTGTAACCCTCTTAAACTATCAGTTTAAGATGGAACATGTATCCTCAAAAAAGTTAGGACACGCAGATGCATTATCACGGTTGATCCCTAAAAGAAGCGAAAGTTTCGAAGAAACGGTAATTGCTGCGCTTAAAGACGAAAGTGAATGTACAAGTTCAATGTGTAATATGATACGTGAACTTCCGGTAACTTTCGAAAAAATAAAAAAAGAGGCAGTAAATGACATTTTCATTAAGAAAATGAAAAATCAATTGGGATGGATAAAAAAAAAAAAAAAGGTAGATCAAACAACGCCTTTTTCCATCTGTGAAGATGTGCTCATGTATGGTGAGAGGATCGTAATTCCACTAACGTTACAGAGGAAAATTCTGAAGGAATTTCATACAGGGCATCCGGGCATTTCGAGAATGAAATCCCTTATGAGAGGATATGTGTACTGGCCTGGTATGGACAAGGAAGTTGAAAAATGTGTCAAGACATGCAGAGGATGTCAATTAGCAGCTCGAGATCCTCCAGTAAAAACGACGCCATGGCCAAAGACGGACCTACCCTGGTCACGTCTGCATATTGATTATGCGGGACCTATAAATGGTTATTTTTACTTGATTATTGTAGATTCTTTTTCAAAATGGCCAGAAATATTTAAGTTTAGACATCCAACAGCAAAAAACACTGTGAGTGCGCTTAATGAAATTTTTAGCCGTTTTGGAGTGCCAAAAACCTTAGTGAGCGATAATGGAACAGCATTTACTGCTCATGAATTCAAAGAATTCTGTGACTCACTAAATATTCTACATATGACAACACCTGTGTACCATCCACGATCGAATGGGTTGGCCGAAAAATTTGTAGATACGTTTAAAAGGGCACTTAAGAAAAATCTTACTACGGACACAGACGAACAATGTATTCAAACATTTTTAGCAAGTTACAGGGTGACACCAAATCCTAATAATAATGTCAATTCTTCCCCGGCTGAGCTAATGTAGGCTGCTACCAGAGAAAAAGAAAGTTTTCAAAAAAGAAAACCTTAATACCAAGTGCTTCTCCCCAGGTGAAAATGTATATTTCAAAAATTTTCAAAATGGACGAAATCAGTGGGTTGAAGGTATTATCAAAAAAAGGATTGGGAGCATGGTCTATACCATCCAAGGATTAAGTTTTGTCTGCAAAAGACACAGAAATCAAATACGTCCCAGACTGTCTCCAAATGTGGAAGAGACACCAATGGAAACATTGTGCGATATTTTTGATATACCAAAACCAGCGTGTGTACCGCAAACAATGAATATTTCGCCTGAACCGACCATACGGGCTGGACAGAAACCTTTACCCCGGGTAACGCTGACCAGAAGGAAAAGCGCAAGAAAGAGAAAAGTTACCAGGAGATTAAGCCCTGACCCTAAAAGGAAGAGGTATTTAAGCTAAAATCAGGAAGATTTCAGCTTCAGGGGGAGGTGTTGTGAAGGAACATAACTGGCTATACACCGGTTACAAACTGTATATATATATTGGACTGTTTGGCAGACAGCGGCAGACAGCGGCAGACAAGCAGTCGCAGTAAAACGGATAGTCTTACGTGTTGATTATCAGACTTTCTTCCCCATACTTGTTACTATGTACTTCTATTTACCTTAGGCGAGCAGCCTTACGTTTCTGTAT
This sequence comes from Euprymna scolopes, assembly GCF_053919585.1. Classification (NCBI taxonomy): domain Eukaryota; kingdom Metazoa; phylum Mollusca; class Cephalopoda; order Sepiida; family Sepiolidae; genus Euprymna; species Euprymna scolopes. The sequence continues at coordinate 68,216,290 of NC_136513.1, read as the reverse complement.
TATAAATAAACCCCATTACACATACCACTCGGTGTAACTCACCTTTGTCTTTATTTCCTAAGTATTTAGGAATATAACATGGCCAAATTAAATCATCTGGCTTCCACTGTCTGGCATTGTCTGGCAGTGGCAGCTATCAGAAACCATGTGCTGTGATTGCCATCATTGTGGGTAACTGGCAATTAGTGCTGATTTGGGGCAATTACTTGCATTTCCTGGTAAGCACTAACTGCCTTTAAAACTAGAACTCACTGGTAGTCTTAATTAATATCAGCGTCAATTGGAAGGGGGTGATGATCACTGGCAGTTAAGGCTGTATTGAGGCATTTACTGATGGCCCTTGGCTGTCTTTACAACTGTCACTGTCAGTTCCTGGCAAACAATGTCAATCACTGGTGGCCACGAGCAGTGTCAGCCTCCATTAGACTGCTCCAAAATAAAATTGAGGTAGATAATTGTGTCTACTGGTTGAGATTGGGTTCCTCTGCAATTATCGATCATGACCAATATTGGGCTTCATTGGACTGCACTGGCTAATGTGTGAATGCATGAGTTACAAATAATAAAGATAGATGGTTGAAAATATCTCGCCTTTATAATATGAAGTATGGATGTCTTGTCTAAGCTGAAAGAAAAATGTGTAAGTTTGTTTGCAGTGATTACTATCACTTCACAGCACTGGCGAGTATTGGCAGGCAAATCGTTTGTCTTCAAATGGCAGGCACAATTATCCAGTGGCGGGCACTTTTATGTGTGGTGGTCATTGCTCTTTTAAGGTGGTTACTGTCATTTTGTTGCATGGGCGGTCACTATCAAACACTGGTATTTTTATCCGGTTGCTGCTTTATTGGGGAATACATACTGTACTATGATGTTCCAATTAAATGTAACTATATGTTGTTGTTGTTGTTGTTATAATAATAATAATAATAATAATAATAATAATAATAACAATAATAAAATATGAAATAGTCCAAAGAATCATTGTTCGTATTCTACATAAGCACATTTGGAATAAAATTGGACTGTATTTTTTTTATCATTATTAAAAAGTAAAAATGAAAACACTCTCTTTTGTAAATTGTTAGTTGAAAGAACAGGCAACGCATGAGCAACTCGAAATACGATGGCAGCAGTGCCAGGTGTAAACCTGGGTTTGATGTAAAAATTGTCAAATTACAGAACTGAACTTCTTTTGTTTGTTGGAAACACAAAATCAAATTGGCATGAAAAAAATATCTGAAACTTTTGTAATGGTAAAATTTTTATGAAAATCTGTTTTATTAATACAAAGCAAATATTACATGTATGTGAACCGTCTTTGTTTGGGTTATAATATTAAAATCCCCCCCAAAACCATTAGTGTGACTAATGTGTGAATGCGTCAATTACAAATCGTAAAGGTAGATGGTTGTAAATATTTTGCCTGTATAATAAGAAGTATGGATGTCTTGTGTAAGCTGACAGAAAAATTGCTACTGGAAGAAAAAATAAGAGTATAGTCGGAAAAGGAACAGCGAATGGTTGATTAGTGTTAGTTTGTAGCTCAATCGCTATGTATGTAAACAAAGGCTTATGTATAGAAAGTCCAGGCGTCTTTAATACTGATCAGTTGGATTTTTGTTTTTGTCTGATTCCTACGTCCATTTATTTGTAAAATAATGTGTGAAATTTGTCATCATCATCATTATCTACAGCAGAAGTGTGAGTCTTATAAACAAACGTTTTATTTAAAAAAAAAAAGTTCAGCCGCTTTAAACGCTGATCGTTTGGATTTTGTTTTCGTCTGATTTCGACGTCCATTCATTTGTAAAGTTGCACAAACACTTCAACGGGTGACTGTCTCTTCTACAAATTGTTTTTATTGGATTGTTTTTTATTTTTATATTCATGTCAAACTCATTTAATCGTACGCATCACCATAATCGTCGTCCTGATCATTGAGGATTTATGACTTTTGGAACGTTCCTTCATGTGTATTTTACATGTATGCGTATATGCATATGTATGTATATGCGTATATGTGTGCTTCTATGTGTGTATGTTTGCATGTACGTGTACATGCATATATATTTGCGTGCATCTGTATGTATGCATGTATGTGTGCATGCATGTGTTTATTTCCATGTATATGTGGGGTGGAGAGGGTTCTCGTAAGTCGTAGTGAAAGCAACCCCTCTAGGAGAAGCAAATCTCTGATTTGAAAAACCATAAAGCAGGAGACCAGTACCCGCATTAAACTGGTCTGCAGTTTGACTTGTTGCTGGCTATCTTGCTCTTGCTTGTTGCTGGATGTCAACATTTTGAACCGAGAGAGAGAGAGATTTAGCTGTCGTACAAAGCTAAAACTTTGTAACATCATCTTTGTGTAGATACTCCCTCAGGCATTTGTCTATAAAAAATAGTCCTGTGGCGATGGAAAAGTTGTGATGTGTGTAGGCCTGAAATGATGGAAGCATGTAATAATTGATCTGCCATCATTATATGTATCCGTGTGTGTATGTATGTGTGTATGTATGTAAGTACGTGTATGCATGTGTATATATATATGTGTATGTATATGTATGTATATCTGTGTATATGTGTGTATATATGTTTATGTGTTTTTATGCATATATGTTTGTGTGTGTATGTATGTATATGTATGTGTATATATCCATATATATGTATGCATATAAATGCATATATATGTATGCGTATGTATGTGTATGTAAATGTATGTGTATGTATATATATATGTGCATATATGTGTATGTATATGTATGCATATATGTATGTATATGTGTGTTTGTATTTGTATATGTGTGTATATATGTGTATGTATGCATATGTGTATGTATGTATGTATGCATGTATATTATGTATTGTGTATGTATGTATGTTTATAGATATGTATGTGTATATGTGTGAATGTGTATATATGTGTATATATTTATGTATGCGTGTATGTATATATATGTATGTATACCAATGACCGTCTTCAGTGTCATGTCTGCTTGAGCGTGTAAATTCGCCGACAAGACTAAAAAAAAGTCATTTTCGGGCTCATGGACTTTTAGTGTCTGAGGGAGTGGCACTCCTCTGACAAGACGTTGCAATCATCATGTATAGAAATGAAGCGTACGAAATAGTAAGTCATCAGATGTTTACTTCTGTGCACATGGGCTTGGATAGTCATAGATGAAGCTGGCAAAAATGTTGGACTGGTGATGTTGATGTAAAAAATTGTCAAATTACAGAACTGAACTTCTTTTGTTTGTTGAAAACACAAAATCAAATTGGCATGAAAAAAAATATCTGAAACTTTTGTAATGGTAAAATTTTTATGAAAATCTGTTTTATTATTTCGGCAACCATGCATGCACGTCTAGCAGTCTTCCTTGAATTGCTTGAAATAGAATAAAATAAGATGTTATTTCGATGACGTCTTCATCGTCTCTGTCGTAAACTATGGGTTGAACATTCGTGTACAGGCAACGGATTTTTTTTTCTTTCTTTTTGGTTGAAACAGGGTTATTTATATGATTTTTTACGTTCGCTTCCTCTTTATTTTCCTGTTTTTAGCTTTTTTTTAAAAATATTTTTCCATGCTCTTTTTTGCGATAAATACATATAACTTTTTGTGTTTTTTTCTCCATTTTTCTCAGTTTTTTCTATTATTGAATTCCAACAGTTTTATTTGTCTTGTTTTCCTTTTTATTTGTTTTTTTTATTCCTTTTTATTTTTATTATTCCTTTTTATTTGTTTTATTTTATTATCGAAATGAAACGAAAACCCTTCATTTGTTTACAGGGTGTTTCCACACGCTGATATATATATATATATATATATATATATATATATATATATATATATATATATATATATATTTTTGCGGCTGGAGGTTGCTCAATACCCTTACTACACCACCTCTATCCACCCATTTTTGACATTCCGATAGCCGTTCTTACCATGAGGAGTTGGGGGTGTCCATTCTGAAAACCGTTTGTAACATGAGGAGGTTCGGGGTGGGGACAGGAGCAGCAGCAGCAGCAGCAGCAGCAGCAGCAGCAGCAACAACAACAACAACAACAACAACAACAACAACAACAACAACAACAACCGTACTTCACTTTTTTTCTAAGGTGGGGGGCACGGTTTAAGCGGGCAACGTCAGATAGCGGGTACTGCTAGTATATATGAAAGTGACGTTGTGTGTGTATGTGTGTGTGTCTGTCTGTCTGTCTGTCTGTGCGTGCGCGCGTCTCTACCAAACACCTCTCTGAATATTTGGTCTACAGACTTGAAAATTGATATTTGGGTATTTAGAACTCGGGAACACTTTCAATTTTGTTTTTAGCCTGTAAAAATAACTGCTAAAGAGTCAAAATGTAAAAAAAAAAAAAAATTAATTTGGCAGGTGTAAATCGACTAACTTCTGCGTATATGTAATTAAACTTTTAGCTTGAGGTTGCTTCATTTTTTTATTTTTATTATTTTTATTATTCATCTGGTGCTCAGACGGTAACAATGAAGGCTAAAGCGCGAAATAACGACTAAGGCTGGAACAGTGAACACTGAATGTTTTGGTTTTGGTTCCAGCTGGCGGCACTAAAGTCTTCTTCTTTTTTTTTTTTTTTTCTTAAACTTTTGAAATTATTAGTATACATATATTGGGCATAATATAATAATTTGCTCTATAATAATATTTGCATGAATTAAAACATATGTAAGCCCATTTTACAGCCGGACAACGCAGTCAGCCAGCGCGGCCTGTCACTATGTTAATATAAGATTTTAACATTTTTAACAAATAATCAACTACATTTGTCTTTCTTATTTAGATTTTTTAAAATAAAATGTTATAATAAAAATATATTTACTTTAAAAAATAATTTTTAACAAAATGCAATTTATATAAAAAAAATAGTCTTTGTTTTAAAATGATTTTTTTTATTAGAAATCCTCATATGAATTTATTTATATATATTCTTTGATGAAAGTTCACAATAAAAATTATAATAATAAAAAATTATAATAAAAACGCCTCCTTTCTTATGTTTTTCTAAATAATAACGTTATTCTTAACATGGGGAAGGGACTATATTTGGCTTGTCTCCGTGTAGCCGTCGTCTGCAGAACAAAATTCGGAAGTCAAAAACAGCAGACAATCTTGACTATACCATATCGGTTTTTAAATCCTGACAGATGAACTGAAACTGAGGCGAAAATAAAACAAAAACAAAAAAAAAATTATTTTTGACATTTACCTTTACAACTTCAAAATAAAACTTGTTAACACAAAACCCTCCTGATGAAACGGGCATTGTCCAATTTTATTCAAGACAGAAAAATGAAAAGGTGAAGTTTTCAAAAAGGGGCGGGATCGTGCCGGGTATAAAGAAGAAAAAAGCACGAAAAAACAAAAAAAAAACCAAAAAAAAAACAACAAAAAACAAAAAAGAACAAAAAAAAACAAACAAAAAAACAAAAAAAGAACAAAAAAAAACAAACAAACAAAAAACAAAAAAACATTAATACCCCTAAAAATAATATCAGCAAAAGAAAAAAGTCAGTGGAAAGGAAGGTACCGTTACTCGTTCCTGAAAATCTAACCCAAACTTTGTTTCGTTCCCAGTTTTCAATCATCTTTCAAGTTGCAAGGTCTTTCCTTATTCATTTTCAAATGAGAACAGAGGAAATTATCAACACAAACATCATTAAACACAATATATTTACCTGGCTCTCACCACATGAGGTCAATGAGTAACCCAGCTTCCCACAAAAAGGGTGGAGGGAGGTGCAATGTGCATTCTGGATAGGTGCAACAATGTTGCACTGCAACATTTGCTGCGATTCTCCGAATGACTAGGGATAAAAGAAAGTAATGCCTGGGAGGATGATTTCATAAAACCGACTAGAACTGTGGACTGGACCATATTTTACTCTTTCCTCCACAAATATTTACAGTTTAGTAAGTTTAAAATAGCATACTTATCAAACCTAAATGATATTGTTGTAAGTACAATATTCTTAGATACCCCTCCCCCACGAAATTATTCTATTTTATTTTTTAGGCGATTACATGTAAGTATTCTGAAAAACATGACAGAAGAAACGCACACACACATTTTAAAATTTAGAGTTTTATATATAAATTTTACGTGAAATGATCCCCAAGTTTCGGCCTAATTTAGCGTTTTAGGGTATTAAGTCACATTTTTTTTTTTTTAACCCTGGAAAATAATTTCTGGGCGTTTTTTTATTTATTTATTTATTTATTTATTGTCTACCTTTTTCGTCGATTACATGTGGTTTTACGACCTTGCTATCAAAAAAAGCTCCAAAACTAGAATGGCTCGGAAATGAAGCATCATTTTACGTAATTTCTTTTCTTTGGAGGGGGGGGTAGCTGAGAGTGTTTCACTGTTTCACCATATCATGGATTGGACTATTAACGTGAGTAAATCGATTTTACTGGTTTTAAATGGAATTATAACAAGCACACAAAAGTAACTAATTTTGCAATTTTCAAAGTTTAGTTTAGGGAATTTGTCTGGGCTTGTGGGGCAGCCTAATGAAATTATCTGAAAGTAATTTGGCTTCTAACGATTTTTACACCAACCCCATTTTTTTTTTCAGATGAGTTTAACACAATTTAAGAAACATTTTCTTTCTAGCAATATTTATTTAAAAATTAAATACAAATAAAATAAACAGTAAAATAAATGGTTATATTTATATGATAAAATTATTTTACTAAAATAAATTAAAAGTAAAAACTAGAAAAATAAAGAAAACCACACACACACACACACACACACACAAAATTAAACTTACTATACTTCATTTTTTTTCAGTGAAGGAGAAATCCTTCTAGACTAAGGCAAATTTTATTTTTATTCTAATGAACGGTGCCTAAAATCTCACAAAAACCTGTCATGAACACACCCCTAAAACCTAATGACTTCCTAACCATACCTGTTTGGAGGAATTAGATTTCTCCCATATTAATAAATTGGAAAAAAAAAAACAAAAAACAAAAAAAACAACTTGTGTCTAACTTTGCCCTCGTGGGGAAACAACTAAATAAGAAGTAAACTATTAACTGAAATAAAAACGTTACGAAGGAAGAGTTTTTTTCTCTTAATTTAAACACGAAAACCTCTTTTAAAAAGACAAGGTAGGTATTAGCATATATAATTGGATAAAAAATAATTTTAAGTAAAAACATTTTTACGTATTGACATATGTCAAAATTTAAAAAAAAATACCAAATTTACGAAAATAGATCAATTAGATGATTTGCTAGAACTATTTTTTAAACAAACATTGCTTTAAGATGTATTCTCGATCCGCCACTTTCTAATAAATTTGAAATCGTGGAAAGCAGAAAACAAGGAAGATAAGTCAGTTTGTCATAAAAAAAATTGGTTGTAATAAAAGAAACCGACTAAATTGTATTAGTTGATAAATTTTTTTTATTTTTTTTTTGTAATTATTTTTCCCCAATGATTTTTGCGTAATTTTTATTAATTTCGACATAAGACGTTAGTACGTAATAGGGTTTTTTTTTTGTACTTAAAGTGCATATTTTGCATATTTAATTATAATGCATAAGCATTTTTTTAAAAAGACTTTTGTTTTTTAAACATTTTTTATGACACATTTATCTGTAAATATTAACATTTTAAAATAATATGCATGACATACTTTTTTAAAACAATCGTAATTTAGTCATTCAATTCAAAGAAATAAACTGAATTTTTTAATTTATTTTTTTCGATATATTGGTCAAAATGTGCCTAGACAAGAGAAGGAAATAAAACGTTTCATTTTCGAAGCTGGGTTAACATGAAAAGAAAGTTTGAAAAGTAATGAGTTTAAAATATTAATATAGATTAATACCCTTTGGTACCCCTCATTTTTAGAAAGGGGGTCTATTTTTAGGCGATTACGTGTAGTTTTACGACGTTGCCAGTCAGACTTATGGTTAGTGGTAAAAAATAGTTAATCGACATAAAAAGTTAACAGATTGAAAATGAAAGATCATTTTGTGTTAAATTTTTATACAAAACTGATCCCCCACCCTAAATTCTAAAATAATTGTTCCTTCGGTTTTGACTAATGACCATGTTTTCTCTCATGTTGATCACGTTTCTCAGAGTGTTCACATGTAATCGTTTTAAAAAAGGCAGAATCTTATTTTGAAGGGGTGGGTAGGAATCTGCAAACGTTAAAGCGACGATTGGTGTGATTTCTTTTAAAGTTTTTCTAAATAAATAAGCAAGAGGGGGGGGATAAGTTTTTCGAAAACGAGGAATCGTGCCACCTGCTTTTGGGGTTAATCGAGTGAGCGAGTACCCTCCTTCTTCTCCAACCCGTCCGGCCGAGGTTGCAATCATTAAACCAATCAGATTCGGTGCTCTTGGTTTAGGAACGCGTGGAAGCCCATCCTCTCTCTTCCTCTTACACTTAAAGAGTGCAACATACGGTAACACACGACGACGACGACGACGACGACGACCAACTTACTACTAACACTACCACGCAAAAAAAAAAAAAAAGTCAAGGAAGCAAGACATCTCATTAATGTGACTGCGTGGGGAAGGAAGAAGAGGAAAAAAAGGAATCGCCAAAAAAAAAAAAAAAAAAAAAAACGGAGGAAGAAGAGGAGGAGGAAGAGTTAGACCGAGCCAGAGTAATAACAACAACAAAAGCATTGGGAGCTTTTTCGGCATGACTGTCCGTTTATAGTATTTTCTGTTTAAAACTCGTACGGCTCTTCCCGGTTTGATTAAGCAACTGCCAAAGACGGGATACGATGGTCATGGCAGCATAAAAAAGAAAGAAAGAAAGAAAGAAAAGAACAAAACAAGGTGGATTAATAATGTCTACAGAAAAACACACCGCGAAAAAACGACGAAATACACAACTACAATAACAAACAAACGGAGTGCTACGCCGCTACGGCGAAGGAGGAAGAGACGCAAATTTTCTTTCTTTTCTTTTTTCTTTTTGTTGTTGGACGAGCTGAAATTTTACCAACTTTTCTCAATGACATTCAAAGAAAGCATATGGCCAGATCCAACTTAGCCGGGATTCCAAATAGTAAGAAGTCTAAAAGACCTAAATTACTCCAAATTGTTGGCAATACATTTATATAGAGTTTCTGTTTTCTTTCCTCCCTCTCTCCCTCTCTCATTTCCTTTTCTCTCTCTTTCTCTCTTCCCTTCCACACACTCTTTTATGTTTAAGGACCACTTTGAAAGAGGGAGTGAAGACCACAGTTTAAGAACCATCATGTCATTAATTAATGACCATCAAACTACTGCGGAGGCATAAGAACGGACTTCACTTGAAGCAGGAGGTGTTGTTCATAACGCAAAACAACATTGAACATAAAAGAAGGGATTGACTTTTATTTCAAACCCGAAAGACACAAAGTCAACCAGAAATATGGAGGTTTCGACGTTCGGTATTTTGGGGAGAACAATCATGATTTTGATTTTTCTGCTGCTGTTGGGTTTGGTCACGGCTCGGATGCCTCTTGCTGAAAGTTCACACGACAATTGTGTTCTCAGCCTTGTAATACCGAAGGATAAAATCAAAAGTACCTGCACTAACACGGCTAACATAGCAAAAAGAGTGTCCAGAATGTATGACGATTTAATGCAGCAGGGAAAAGACTTGAAAGACTTACGGATGAAGTCCATGGATGACCATGAAGTTAACTATAGCGACAGAGAAGATTTACGGAAACGGATAATTAATGTCGAAGAGACTCTTAATCGTCTGCTTGGTTTTAATGTTCGACCCACGGAAGATATGTCCCGAGAAAGACCCGCACCAGAGTCGCCTTCATATTCTCAATATTATGGTAAAGGCCATCAGTCATCTCCACATCATCCGCGGTCTCCAAGAATCAGAGTGGAAGTACCAACACAAGTGCCACAACTTCAAGTCTTGGTTGCTAAGCACATGGGGAATGCATTAAAGGATGTAAACAATACCATCTCAAAAGAAGTAACCAAACAACTAAAAGAATATGCTTCCAATTTTAATGAAGCCCTGAGAAGGAATCTGCAACCCGAAGCCAACCGAATCCATGTGATTGATGAAGGGGTGAGAGCAGAACAGCCCGTATCAGCAGAACAGCCTGTATCAGCACGGAAATATAGTAACACTGTTAATTATGGCTCTGAAGAGATAACCCTTCAGTTGAAATCCATGAAAAAGAACATTAAGGAATTAACAAGAAGGTATGAGGAATTAAGCTTTGCACATTCGGATCGAAACTTTGGCGTTAAGATCAAGAGGCTTGAGGAACAAATTGCCACCTCGGAAGCCATGAAACTCAAACTCCAAGAAAAGTTTCTCTCTCTTATTCTGATTATTAATGAAACGAATTCCAAAGTGGCTTATATGATGAAGCAAATCCAAGAATTTGATGAATGGAAGCACGAACTGAACAATGTTGTCCATCAAGCTAATATAAGCGCGATAAAAGTAAGCCACCAGTTAAACTCAAGCCTTTATGAATATATCGATACCGTCTTGCTGCCACTTGATACGAAAGTGCAAGAAATTGCCGATGAATCTGACATGCTTGAAGAACTCATTACCACTTTGAAGCAAGTTCTTAATACGACGCATGAAAAACATGCCGATTCAATTGGTGTAGTAGAGCGAAAAATCCAGAGCATTGATGATGGCATGAAACTGCAGTTTTCAAATATCTCTCGAATTCTGTTCACTGCTATTGAATACTTAAAGGGAACAGACAATACAACGGCAGAGAAGTTGCAAAAATACAATGAGAGTATCGCCATCATGAAAGGGAATCTCCTCGGGAAGATACAGCATGTTAATTTCACCATGCAACTTCTCAAAACACACACGATGAATCAAAGTGAAGAAATGAAAAAACAGGCCATCATCATTAAACATCTGAACACAATCCTTAACTCCACTTCACTTAAAATGAACTCTATGAAGAAGGAACTATTACAGTTCCGAACGGAAGTATTATTAAACTCCGGAGCTTGGGCACCATATAACTTTACGTGGAACACTCACATTTCGACCATGTGTATGGGCAAACGTTACATTAAGAAAACCAAATATAGGGTTGGAAAATATGTTGGCGTGATACTTTGCCACCCTGGAAAGTACAAAATTCTTCTGAGTAATAATATGTATACAGATTACATGGATATAGCAGATAGCACAGGTGTCGGGGACGATCATTGTGAGTTTGTGGGCGCCCCAAGAAGCGGAAAATATTTCTTAGGAAAACGATCAATTTCTCGTGTTGAAGGTTTGTGTCATTTTATTCTTTCTTATTTATTATAATTTACTATTAAATGTAATGTGAACAAATATCTTACTGCCCAACTTCCCACCTAGGTTGCTCTCTTATAAATTTGATCTCTATCACAGTAGGCCCTTACCTTATTTTTAAAAAAACTGTTTATTTCATTGTTTAATGACTTGTTGATTTGATTACAGGGTGTTAACGTTTTAAATATAAATTAGGCAAGTAGTTTTGATCTGTGTAGATGTCCGAGTTTCCCACCTTTCAATCAAAATGACAGGCTCGTCAGGCGAGGATAGTTCCTTAGCAAACAGAGACTGTCGGCTGTCTCACTAGTGAGGAAACCTTTACTTAGAATGAGGTATGGTTATGTTCTGTCTTAGGAGGTGCATAGGCCTTGCCCCCCTTGCCGTCTGTTCAGGTTATTTTTTTTTTAGCCCAACCTGTGCCACATCTCCCTGTGGTGGTAAAAAAGTAAATATCATGTGTATGTCAAAGCTTATAAAAAAGATTACGTTCAAATTGTATATTCTTTACACGAACAGGTTTAATTTTAGGAATATATAAATTCATCATTTTTTTTTACCATTTAAAAACACAAAAACGTTATGGTAAGAAAGTTTTATGATATATGAAATAAATCGTATTTATTGTTTATGTATACCTGACACATGCAGATTTCTTTATATATATATATATATATATATATATATATATATATATATATATATATATATATATATATATATGTAAGAAAGAATGAGAGATGAGATAGACATTACTGACTTACTTCGTGAATGAAACAGACGTTTCTGTATCTCACTTTTCATTATATTTTAATATATATATATATATATATATATATATATATATATATATATATATATATATATATATATTTACTACTAGCAAAGATATCCTTACTTCGGTCGCATATTTTTGTTAGCCTGGGAGAATGATATCATGGTAAACATATATTACTAACACTGATTCGCAAAGGAGGAGATAATGACTGCGAGAACGGTATTATGATAAATGAACCCCCCACCGCCCAACTGGAGGGTTAATGCATGGGAGAATCATATCATAGCAGCAGAGCAGATAGTGCACTACCTAACTATGCTGCTTTGCAAAAGAAGAAGTAATACCTCGGAGAATCACTATGCCTGTGCCTGGGTAGTATATCATGGGAACAGAACAGATACTATACTACTCTCCCGTCACACATAAAATAGAAGGTCGTCCTGAGAAGAGGGTTTCATGAGAACGGAACAGATACAAATTTAATCCCCCAAAGAGGATGTAATACCTACAAAAATTATCCCACTCACCCCCTTAAAAAAGAGGAGGTAATTCCTGGGAGGACGGTCTTAAACGGATGCTACATTAAAAGATAACACAACAATAAATTAAATCATTTTTTTCGTTCATTTAAAAATGTCTAGCCATAAAAATATTATTTTGGGCTAAGATCAAAGTATAGCATCTGTTCTCGGCCTTCCAGCAACATCATGCTTGTTACAATTGACGAAAATATTGCATATATATAAGAAAACATGACAATTCAAAATTACAATTGTATATTACAGAATATTAACTTATCAGAAATTGTTTATAAAATAAATATGCGAATTAAGAAGACCACGTGATGTTTGAGTGTATTTTGGAGTCGAATATATATATATATATATATATATATATATATATATATATATATATATATATATATATATATATATACAGGGTGACTCCTCCCCAAAAAACGGGTCCCAACTCTAATTAGGCCCCGTTTCTTAGTGTTTTGTCCGAATGAAATGAAACTTTGGCCATAACTAGTTTATTATATTCAAAACATCACATCAAAACACTAGGGTCTTTGGCCTTTTTTTCTCCGTTGACTGTAAAATGCCCAGAAAAAACAATTGAATGTCCTCTGTTTTTTGGGGGTCACCCTATATATATATATATATATATATATATATATATATATATATATATATATATATATATATGTATGTATATACACACACACACTGTATCCAAAAGACTTATGGTTGCACCGTTGAATTTAGCAAAAACTCTTTTGATGTTAATGAAGTTCAAAGAGATGAAAAAATGTCACATTTATTCAATTAGATCTATAAACTTATAGTGTATATGTTTATATATTACTATGTAAAGAATTCACTCCTAAACTAATTAACCGATCATTATCAATATTGAAACACATTTGATAGGGGTAATATGGCGATATTTAGTTTAATTTAGTTTTATACAAAGCGTACAAGGAGGGGGTGGAAGTCCTTCATGAAAATTCAGATAACTGATTTTTGTGTAATTTAAATTAGTGTTTTAGATATTCTCCAAATTTCAGTTCATTTAAAGTTCATTTCAAAGGGATTTTAGGGGTTATAAGATGGGCACAATCTCCCATTTGAAAATTTAAATATTTCAGATCTATAATAAATTTATCCATAATCATGAGACATGCAGTGATTCCTTGAATTTCAAACCCTTTTAACTGAAGCCTTAAGTTTTAAATATTTTCTAGAATCGAAATCAAGTAATGGATTTTGAAATAAGCGATATAAGGTTTAGTATTATATATTGGTTTTAATCTTCATAGCATAAAATCTACTACAAAACTATTCTGTTTGGGGGATTAACTAGAACGAGCATTCTGAGCTTAGGGGATATCGGTGACATAGATTTTGTAGATGTAAGTTTGTAGATCAACAGTACATTGTGACCTGTAGTTTTTCACCTTGCGTACAACTTCTCAAAACCGGAACCGAATCAAAGCAACAAATTTTGCGCGCGCGCGCACACACACACACACACAGACACACAGACACACACACACACAGACACACATGTTTGCGCACAGCTAAGTATTTTTTCTAAGGTAGAGATTTATAGAAATGTTGCTTATCTAGGATGGCTGAAGTTTATCAGACCAAACAACATTCACTCGATTTTTTATTAAATATTTACTCCAACGAAGCCTCAGTTGTAGCTTTTAGCCGAAACATGTCTGCACATGTGTAGCCAGAAATGTTTGTAGAAATAAAAATGTATTTAGTAAATACGGTGAATATCCACACAGACGCGATTATGTTATAATCAAAGGTCTCATTAGGTATAATAAATAAACTTATATTTGTGTAGTTATTCGCTATATATTAGCAGTAGTATAAAGCTCTATAAATGTAATAGGCACTATTTAAATGAATACTATAAAATTCCCATACAATAATAGTTAAATAGATTATAATGGATTTTGATATAAACTATTGAACATTCTTAAGATTCTTTATCCCAACATTAAAAAGAAAGTATTATTGTAAGTAGCACATATTTTAAACGGAAAATGACATTTTTGATAAATCTTATTATTTTCAAATCTTACATCGGCAATAAATGTCTCTTGATATTGAAAAAAAGGGTTTTTTAAATGTACACCCTCCGTTAAAATGGTGGGGAAAAATTATTCTTCACCAGAGTCCGTATTAATGTTCATATAAAACAACGTCTGAATCTGTGAAGCAAAAAATAAATAAATAAATAAATAAATAAATAAAAAATGAAACGTCTCATACTGGAAAGTTTTATGAAAAGAAAAAGGAAAGAAAAATATAAATTGGTATAGAAAGCAGAAAAGGGAAAGAAAATGTCTAATTATGGAAATCGATTAAAGCGAAGGAGGTTGACTGACTTGCTATTTGCTTTCACAATTCTCCTAATACTTTAAATGTATTCGTCCATTTTATTCGTTAACTTTTGTGTGTGTGTGTGTGTGTGTGTGCGCGCGCGCGCGCGCGCGCGCGCGCGCGCGTGTGTGTGTGTGTGTGTGTGTGTGTGTGTGTGTGTGTGTGTGTGTGTGTGTGTGTGTGTGTGTGTGTGTGAATCGTGGAGAATAAAACATTTAAATGATGTTTATTGTCCGATGAATAAAATACATTGTTCAATGCTATTGTATTTGAAATAATTTGAGACGAATAAAAGTGTCAAGTCAACATGTCATCGCTTTAAAGATCTCACCAAAATTATGTTGCCAGTCTCAATCTCCTTCGAAGTTTTCAGTTAGCCAAGACCCTTCTTTCGTTTCCTGTGCACATTTCAAGGACATTAAGTGTTAGAATACTAAATGGACTGCCGTTGAAGAAGTATGTTTCAAATTCAATTATTTGGACTAGAGTCATTCAGATCTCAGATAGCTATTACTATGAGAGGAAATATAAATGTTTTAAAATTTGCACCAAATCAATGTTTATTTACTAAAATTAATCTAAACGAATGACTGCTAACGCTCGGTAAAATTGCAGTATGGTTAAGAGTAGAGAAATCATAAATAAAAAGCAATAACTTATACCAAATGCCTGTATACTGCTGAAATTGTTTGTAAGTGTTTTGATTTCAGAATTTGATTTAGATGTTTGTGTGTGGCTTAGTGCCAAACTAAAACCAAAATGGCTGATCGATCACGTTAAGCTTTACTTTGGTTAAATTCATGCGGAAAAAATAGTAAAAACAAATACTACTTACTCTACCACTAACCCTAAGTCTGAATGGCTAGCTCTCTCCTCCCACAAAACTCTCGGTCGCTATGTTATTTTTTTCATGTTTTGATAAGACATATGATCAGAGAAACAATTCTGAAATAAAATAAACAAACACTTATAAGCAGTTTCCACACTCTAACAGTATACATATCAATAGAGAACTTTATTTTAATCTGTTTACTATAAATTATTTGTTGTTTTTCTTTTTTCTTTACAATTTCTCGACTGTAAACTATAGTACAATTTTACTTGCCTACCCTATGATCTTTACATGAAGCGAAACCAAATTTAGGTTCTCAACCGTCACCTAGAATTAGGAGGAGAAGCAAAATTTATGATTTCAACCCTAACACAGGCATCACACAACCTTGGCTTTAGGATTAGTGATGAAGTTAATTCAAGGCAGATGTACATAATATGAATGAATAAATGCCAACATTTTATTTTTTAATCATACCACCACCACCACCACCACCACCACCATCATCATCATCATCATCATCATCATCATCATCATCATCATCATCAAAACGACTTACTGTTATAATGTGTATAACTGTTTTTTTTTAAACAGGTTATAATAAATTAATATTTCGTGTTATTACTTGTAATATTACGATCATATATATATATATATATATATATATATATATATATATATATATATATATATATATATATATATATATATAATTTTGTCAGTATTAACAGTGATTAATAAAAATCACTTAATAAAACAGGGTAAATTACCAAAACATTTAAAATATTGTTAATTTTGAAAGGAAGTAATTCAAATGAAAACTAATAGTTTTTTAAAATTACAATAGATTTATATTTATATTATACTAGATAGAAGATATCCCCAGCATTGCCCGGTCATAAAATGTGCATAAATATTATTTTAATTTATTCAGAATTTTTTATAAACAAAAGTACTGTAAATATTAAACGTAATGTTAAATTCCTTTAAACATTTTTTTTAAAAAAGGTATAGAAACTAAAACACGTGCATGCAAGTATTATGTTTTTTCTGAACACTCCACTGCTTGAGCTGAGATCGAAACCAAGTCAAGTGCGATTATATCAGCTTTTCAAGCCAACTCATACTTAACATAAAGAAGGTGTTATATTTCATGACCATGCATGCGCAGTGGTGAAACAGTGGAAAACAAATAAAATCCGGTGGCCTCCCACATACCAATTTTTTCAATTTCGAACACTTAGCAGTCCTTTGTTCTGGATGAAAACGGATTAAAAAGTTTTCCACATATCTGAATATCCTATATACTGAATTTCAAGTCTGTCGATCAAAAATTCATTGAACATATAAGTTGAGAAGTGTCATCACACGTTCTCACTTTTATAGATATATAGATGTAATATAAGTTCTCCATAAAAATAAATACTTTGAGTTAAATTAATAGCTGCCGATGACAGGTAATCTTTTGTTTGTGTTTTAATAAGTATATGTTTGTAAAAATGGCGACGCACATCTGTATTTGTGAAAAAATTTAGAAAATTGACAGATGAGCCACAAGGACCAAAAACTTTAAGAAAGATGAACAATTCATGTTTTGAAAAATCAACGGCAATTTTTGTGTAAAATGAAAAAAATGCCTTAAGTGTTCAGGTGTGTCTTCTTTATTTAAATAAGCAAAATGTTCTAAGATACAGATATATCTCTAATATATCTATTATGAACGTGGTGACAGTGTTAATACACACACACACACACACACACACACATATCCAATGATACTTCAGATCGAAATCTGATCATTCCTTTGGTTTTACTTCCCTCTACTTCCTGTTTACTCGCTAATATAGTCAGAAGAAACTAAAATGTCGGAAAACTCATAATTAGTGTCTTGTATTTCATTCAAATTAAATATACATGTTTTAAGAGAGTTCTATCCCAATGGATTACTTAAAGGTAGGACACATAGATATTCAGGACCACTTTCACTGTCTTCCCCAAAGAATTTTATACATATTATATAAATTTCATCAAAATAGGATACATTTGAGGTTTAAAAGATCCCCCCCCCCGAGGTTAGAGGGATACTTAGAGATTTGAGAATGCTTCCAGTCTCTGCTCCTATAAATTTTACATTCACCACAAGTACCAATCTGAATAAGCACCAAAAAATGCTATTTTTCTTTCAACGTACATGTTGTGTCTTCTATGAAATTTTTAAAGACATCCTCTACCTCCATCATAACAATAATGTAATTTAAATATAGTTGACATGCCAACTACATGGGTTGAGTAACATTAAGATTCGATAGTAAAATCCAACAACACATACCTGGCAGAATCAGGAATGGTACCTACCTACTAACGAATGTTCTAGTAACACAATAACTGATCATTTACTTAAAAACCTATGCTACGAACTTCAGCATTGACTCATTTTGTTATTTTTTCTATACAAAAACACATGTCATACTGATGAGTTGTAAAATAATTAAACTGTGATGTTAAATTGTATAAAAATTTTAACTTTAGTCAAAATCGAACTTTCTTCTTTAATCAGATTTTTTTGATTATCAATTTTTGATATTTATTAAACATATTCCGATACAAAACGTACCTAAGAACACTCCCAAACACATACATTGTAATCTAAATTGCACTGTAGAGAATCTACTGCTAATTTTATAAAATAATCTGTAAATAATGGTTTGAATTAAAGTTTAAAATGCAAAAGTCAAGTATCATGGTTCAATTGTGCTCTAAACAGAAACATTTGTTTTGAACGCGTTCTTGTCTTATTCAAGAACCAACTGATGATTTTATGAAATAATTTTTACACAATCACTTAATTCAAGTTAAATGCACAAAAGTCAAGTATCATGGTTCAATAGTGCTCTAAAAAGAAACATTCATTTTGAACGCGCCTCTGTCTTATAAGAGAATATATGGTTGATTTTATAGGCTCTGCCTTTCTACTTGTGCGGTGATAAAAATTCTCAAATGCACTTGTGATATTAGGCTGTATGAAGTGTTAAGTTTGGTTAAAGTCGACTGTTCCTTCTTTAATCGGATTTTTTATCGATTTTCGATACTTATCAGATGCATTCTGATACAAAACCAACGTAAGAACACTCCCAGACACACCAAGTACATTGATGTGAAATTTAAAAAAAAATTGGCCCAGCTGTTTCTAAGTCCAATGGAACGCACAAAAGTTCCTTTTATATGAGAGTCAAATACATGTTAATATATTCCATAGTTCTAAAATTCTGTTATGTTTGAAAAAAATCCATTTCAGTTCTTCTAATTACCCGTGATTTATAATTAACTGAACAAATCTCCAATATCTTATCTATGAACTTTTCTCGCCCTCTTTCATTACATGTTGATTCAACTACTCTCTAATTTTTTTTAATATCTTTTTGAACATTTAGAGAAAGAAAATGAATAGTTTTTTCTTTGTAAATTATTAATTGCTGTATTTTGTCATCTAATTTACATGGTGTATTCGTACATAACATAAACATATATTTAAATCAAATAGCAAAATAATAGGTCTCCTTCTATATTATTCTTATGAATAATATAGAAGTAAACAGACTTGTTATTTTTAGTGATGAAGAAGAATGTTTTAACAGATATGTTACAGTTTATGAATTTTCGAAGTAACGTAGGATAAATAGTCGTAGTAGTTGTAACCAAACAGATCATGATTAATCTGCTATATATAAATTAACATAGAAATCAGCTCATCAAAAACGGAATAAAGTCGAATCAAAATAGCAAACCTTGCACACATAAAGGGCTTTTAGATGTAGTTTTCTAGCAATGATAAAAATAACTTATGTTACGTTCAATCACATTATTTGTCAGCATTACCGAGAATTGAATGAGGAATCCTGTTCTATAGCTGACAATCCATAAAACTGTATTACGTTTTTGCATTACCTTATTTTTTTGTACACTTTTGAACCCAATTATGCATAGCATCCATCTAGTTTACTTATGCATTAAAACTTCTGAATATAGTGCCCAACTAGTTGGGTGCTATGCATAAATGGGTTAATATTCAATTTTGGGGACGAATCTCCAAAATGTATCGAGCATTGATTGGATGGAAGAATAGATGAATATACTAGCAGTTCAGCCCGGCTTTGCTTGGGCCCTATGAATTGTTCATAACTTTATGTGCATATATATATATATATATATATATATATATATATATATATATATATATATATATATATATATTAAAACGTTTGACTCATGTCCAGGTAACCTACATTTAAAATTTCAAGTGTTTAGACCCAAAATTAGCTGCATAGTTTGCTAGAGACCGCAAAGGTCAAATCTTTTAAACTTTAACCCATTGGCAGCCAAATTTTAGCCAAAAAAAAAAAAAACAATTAAAAATGCTTGCCCTATGTCTGATTACACTTTATATAAAATTTTAAATGTTTAGACCAAAAATTGGCTGAGTAATTTGGTAGAGACTGCAGAGGTAAATTTTTTTAAAACTTTGACCCCAATTTTGACCACTTAAAATTTATTGTTTTGAGCTCAAATCAAATTAAAAAGTTTGTTTCATGTCCAAGTAACCTACATCTAAAATTCCAAGTGTTCAGACCCCAAATTGGCAGAGGAGTTTGGTAGAGTTTTCAAAGGTCAAGTCGTTGAACTTTGACCCCTTGACAGCCAAATTTCTGGTCGAAAGCCGATTAAAAAGATTTTCCCAAATCTCAATACTCCTTATCTTAAATCTCCAGTCTGTCGACTGAAAATTGACAGAGTAGTTTGGTAGCGAAATATACACACACAGACAATTTCACTTTTATAGATGTATAGATATATAAAATACAATATATATATATATATATATATATATATATATATACAATATCACTGTATTCATATATCTTTCCATCCAATCAATGCTTTAACCCTTTGAGGCACACCTAGAAGTTTACAGAACTAATAAGTGCTCCTGTGTACTCTTGCTACAAACCGGAACCCCATATTAGCATTTGTACTTTTCTTTTTTACTTAAATAATCAGATAAAATAGTTTTCCACAACAAATGCAGACACCACAATATCAAAATGAAATCCACGTTTATATTACAAGGCTATAATGGCGTCAGTGTGGATGTGGCAATCCATAATGTGACAACAATCCAACAAAGTATTGTGATAACATTTTCGGCTAGTGATAGTTCGACTCCAATACCATGCATGAATCCAGAATTTTCATCAGGTGAAGGCTTTGTTGAAGGCAATGCTGATGTACAAACACCAGTTATTATGTAAACAATTTTAAATGTCCAAAAATTTATAAAAATTGGAATTCATGGGTATATTTATTTCAAAGCGGTAGCTGCCTCTTTTGTACCACAAACATAAGTCATTGCATTCCTTCTTCTGCTTACTATCTACGTTTCAAATTTCATGAAGACCGGTTGCTTTTCTTTCCATAGATGTATACCAACAAATACACACATACACGCACATTCATCTTTATTATATAAGATTGTAGTTATATATCTATACTAGTAGGTCACCTGGCTTTGCCTGGTCATGAGGTATGCTTAAATATGATAGTTTAATTCATGCAGATTACATATTTATTATTATAGAGACAATTCTCTATTGATTATTATATTGAACCTAATATATAGTAGTGAGATCATAGCTAATATATATATATATATATATATATATATGATTTTGGTGCCATCAGCTTGAATCGAAACCAAAACATACAATTCTTCATCCTCATTCCTTAGCCTATGAGCCACACCCACATATATATATATATATATATATATATATATATATATATATATATATATAATTATTTACTATAATAATTATTAAATACCTACAGACGCTAGTGTCTCATCCTTTCGGGAATCATCAGTGCAGGCTGTCACGATTAACACCAGTCGAGAGATTCAAACCCAGCAGCAGAAGTCATGTCTGGCTTCATTAGCAAGGACCCAATCCGTTCGGGTACTGTCAATGGTGAGAAATACAGTTGTCCTTTTTTAAATGCTTTTAACGTCAGTCAGAGTGATCTAATCATTATATGACGATATGCACATATGAGCTAAGTTGACCGACTTATTACAACTGAAAATACTCAACTATAAGAAACGAGTTTCTTAAAGGGGATGACATAATTATTTACTATAATAATTATTAAATACCTACAGACAAGGCCGTTTTTAATGTGAAAAATGGGCTAAAAACATTAACATCTTCACCTTCAACTAGACACTTTTCTACAGGGGGAAGGGTCGCTTTTTTCGCCAATATTTTTGAAAGATATCCTCTCCTTTCGATTGTCTACCTTAATGTAAATATAAGTCACTTCAGGTTTGGCGGTGGTCGTAACCGCAAAGACGTCAGGGTTTTTTTCCAGTTCTTTTCCTCCTTCGCGGTACAGGTTTGAGCCTGCCTTCCTACCACCACATTTTTTTTTTTTTTGCTCAACATACACACCCAAACACCCGGGCAACGCCGGGCTGAAATGCTAGTATATATATAAAAGTGAACGCGTCTGTGTGTGTGTCTGTGTACATTTCCCTACGCAATAACTTTGTCAATTTTTAGTCTACAGGCTCGAAATTAGATATACAGGGTACTGAGATTTGGGAAAATCTATGTGATCGGTTTTCGGCCAGAAATTTGACTGCTAAGGGGTCAAAGTTCAACGATTTGACCGTTGAGAACTCTACTAAACTCCTCCGCCAATTTTGGATCTAAACACTTGAAATTTTAGATATAGGTTCCTTGGACATGGATCTAACTTAATAACTTTATTTGAGCCTAAAACAATAAATGTTAAGGGGTCATAATAGGGGTCAAAGTTAAAAAGAGTGACCGCTTTTTTTTTCTTAAAATACACCTCCAAACACCCGGGCAACGCCGGGCTGAAATGCTAGTATATATATATATATATATATATATATATATATATATATATATATATATATATATATATATATATGTAGACTACTGTTTTATAAATTAAATAAAAATGATAAACGCATAAAATAATATTTGTTTACGTCCAAACAAAATCTGGGCGATTTTCTAAGGAAAAAAGATCTTCAAGGTTGAAAACGCTTATTAAACGTATTATCGTTTAAAACTTAGCAAAAAAATCTACACACACACACACACACACACACACACACACACACACACACACACACACACACACACATACATATAAATTCACCTGTCATCCCGGTTTTTTAAGATAGAATTGCTCGGTCGTTGAACGCATGATGCAAGCAAGAAAGCAAGCAAGGTCCACACAGTTTTATAATTATATATATTAAAACTTTACTGTAGTTTTATAGTAGTTCCTATTGTCAAATGAGTATTCTTATCCCACACATTTATACCCATACAATATTGGCACAATTGCATCTCTCTTTTAAGGCACTCTGGTATGGACCCATGTAGTGGTCAGTTTCGTCATGGATGCAGTGCTGTGTCATTGTAGACAAAGAAAAGACTAAAGTTTAACATTCAATAAATATCTAGCAGACGAAATCATCTTTTAGGATTACTGGTCGACCTCAAAGTTTTTTAGCGCATAACACTAATGGAAACCTCGAAAGAAAAGACAAACACGATCAGCAACCGGTTCGAGAAGCTATTCACCTAGACAAATGATCAGTTAGAGCCTTTTATAGATGGTCCTAGGACACTAGAAGTCTCAATCAAAGGAGAAGTATAAATGGCTGTCAAAACCTCATAAAATTAAAATTCAGCATACGATATTGGTAACTGTTCAAATATAACAAATATGTCATATGACCACCAAATTGCTTTTATTATAGACATCATTGACTCTATTTGTGAGATAACCCTAATTGCACTACACAAACTCGGTATGTATATAGTTATGTATTCTGCATACCCAGGATGAGCCAAAAGTAGGCGGACAGTAAAAAATATTTATTTAGAGATCACATACTCCCCAAAAGAAAAAATCCATCGGGGTCAAGTTTAGTGAATCTGCTGTGTCCACCTACTTTTGGCTCACCCTGTATATATTTATATACGTGTGTGTGTGTACATATATATATATATATATATATATATATATATATATATATATATATATCCAGGATTGAATGATGATGAACGAATGTTTCACACTCCCATATTTTTATTATTGAAATCGGTGAAATCATTTTTCAATCAAACTGATTGATTGCCTGCTGTAGGTGGGGACCCATCGCGGTGCACTGGGAAGAAGCTTCACATGCCCCCCCCCACAGTGACTTAGTCCACAATACATTGTTGACTACATTGCACTGTAGAGAACCTACTATTGATTTTATAAAATTTTTTTTATATATAATGGCTTGAATTAAATTTTAAAATGCAAAAGTCAAGTATCATGGTTCAATTATGCTCCAAACAGAAGCATTCATTTCGAATGTGTCATATCAAAGAACCTACTGTTGATTTTATATTCCTGGCCTTACTGCTTGTGCAGTGATAATGGCTTGAATTTAAGTTTAAAATGAAAAAGTCACGTATCATGGTGCAATTTTTCTTTAAACACAAACATTCATTTCGAACGTGCACCTGTCATATCAAAGGATCTGCTGTAGATTTTATATATTGAGCTTGTGTGATAATAAAACGTCTCAAATGCACTTGTGCAAGGTGTTAACTTTGGTCCAAATCGCATGTTCCTTTTTTCATCAGATTATTTTGATTATCGATTATCGATATTTTCCTAAAACATTCTGATGCAAAAACATTGCCAGGCACATAAAGTACTTTTGTATGAAATTTCAAAAAAATCGAACAAACTCACACGCATACAAATTTCCTTTTATATAATAAGTAGATGTATATATGTGTATATGTATGTGTGCATATATGTATGTGTATATATATATATATATGTATATATATATATACACATACATACATACATACATATATATATATATATATATATATATATATATATACTAGGATGGGTGCCCGGCATTGCCCGGGTGTTTGGAGGTGTGTGTTGAGCAAAAAAGGAAAAAAAGTGGTAGCAGGAAAGCAAGCTCGAAGTCTTACAGCGAAGGAGGAAAAGAACAGGAAAAAACGTGACGTCGTTGCTATTATGACCACCGCCAAACCGGAAGTGATGTAAGTTTTAAATGAGGGCTAGACAATCAAAAAGAGGGGAAGACTTTCGAAAGTATCGGTGAAAAAAGTGACCCCTACCTGTAGAAAAGTGCCCAAGTGAAGTGAAGAAATTAATGTTTTTAGCCAATTTTTTGGTATTTGTCGTGTGAAGGGTCGAGCTTCAAAACGATACTGATCTTGTAAAAATCCGTCGCCTCTGGCGAAAGTTTTAGGCAGACACATACATACATACATACATACATACATCCATACATACATACATTTATATATTGGCAGCTCAAATTTTCAACCCAAACCGATTAAAAAGCTTGCCCTGTCTCTGAATACACTTTATGTAAAATTTCAAATGTTTAGACCAGAAATTTTCTGAGTAATTTGGTAGAGACCACAGAGGTAAAAATTTTTTTAGCTTTGATCCCTAATATGACCTCTTAACATTTATTGTTTTTGGCTCAAATCAAGTTATTAAGTTAGATCCATGTCCAAGGAACCTATATCTAAAATTTCAATTATTTATACCCAAAATTGTCGGAGAAGTTTGGTAGCGTTCTCAAAGATCAAATCGTTGAACTTTGACCCCTTAACAGTCAAGTTTCTGGCCGACAATGGATTACAAAGATTTCCCCAAATTTCCATACCCTGTATATCAAATTTCGAGTCTGTAGACTAAAAATTGACAGAGTTATTGTGTAGGGTAATGCACACAGACAGACACACACACTTTCACTTTTATAGATACTAGCGTTTCAGCATGGCGTTGTCCGGGTGTTTGGAGGTGAATGTTGAGCCAAAAAAAAAAAAATAAGTAAAAAGTAAGCAGTCAATTTTTTAAACTTTGACCCCTATTATGACCCCATTAACATTTATTATTTTGGGTTCAAATCAAGCTTTTAAGCTAGATCCATGTCCAAGGAACCTATATCTAACATTTCAAGTGTTTATACCCAAAATTGTCGGAGGAGTTTGATAGAATTCTCAAAGGTCAAATCGTTGAACTTTGACCCCTTAACAGCCAAATTTCTGGCCGAAAACTGACATAAAGATTTTCCCAAATCTCAGTATCCTGTGTATCAAATTTCGAGTCTGTAGACTGAAAATTGACAAAGTTATTGCGTAGGGAAATGTACACACACACGCACACACACACGCTCACTTTTATAGATATACATATACGTGTGTGTGTATATATATATGTATCTGTATGTGTGCATATATATGTATCTCTATGTGTGTACATATGTGTGTTTGTATGCGTGAATATACAGTGCCGCCAAAAAGAAAGTCCGCACTTGTCATTTTTTCAAAAACTGCAAATTTCAGCTAAATTTGATGTAAATGTTTAAACAACCTATGCCTCATTTGATTCGCCTTTTCTTCTTCTATAATTTTACCCGTTCATATTTGACTTTTGATTAAAATATTCTAGTGTTCACGTCAATTTAAAAAATCAACTTCAAATCCAGAAGGCAAAAAGAAAGTCCACACAATGGAAAATTGTTATTTAAATGTTACTTTAGAACATTGATGTGACACAAATACAACAGGAACACAATGAACTAGTTAATATTTAGTAGTATAACCCTTCTGCAATTTGACAGTGTGCTAATTTTGGACCATTTTCTTGAATTAGTCTGTGGCAATACTCCAGTGGAAGGGCATCCCACTTCTCTTTAATTTTTGTCCAAAGTTCTTGCAAATTTGAAATTTTATCATTGCGTAGCTGTTGCTTGATTTAATGTCAAACGTTTTTGATAGGATTTAGGTCTGGAGATTCTGCAGCCCAATCCAAACACGGAATATCATGCTCTTCAAAGAACCTCTTGACATTGCCAGCTGTGGGAATGGGAGCATTATCCTGCATGAAGATGGAATTATCATCAAAATTCCGGCCAAAGTAGAGTAAAAAATGCTCAGTCAACATATTAATGTACTTGCTTGAATTAATTCGACCTTGCAAGCGACCTATAGTCCCTGGACCATTGGCTCTAATAATGCCAAACACCAAAACTGAACCTCCACCACCTTGCAGTGTTAAAACTGTGCACTTAGGATTAAATTCTTCATCCTTCCTTCAACGGATGTACTGCCTACCATCACTGCCTAGCATATTAAACTTGCTTTCATCACTAAAAATCACTTTCGACCAATATGAAGAGTAATGAGCTTTATTGCATCTGACAGTCAAACGGCACTTTCTGTTCTTTATAGAAATCATTGGCTTGCATCTTGGAACACAGCCTCACAAATTAAATTCCTTCAATCTGTTCATAAGATTACACTGTTATTGGGTTTGAGGAGCTGTTTCAAATCTATTTCTGAGGCTACAGATCTGGATAACATTGTCTTCTCTGTAAAAAGTAACTCTAGGACAGCCAGATTTAGGGGCATCATGAACACTGCTGTGTTTTGATGCTTTTGCACATTCGTACCATTTTCTTATCACATTTTAATCTGCAGCCAATTTCTCGATTTGATAAACCAGGAAGGTAGAGATTAATGTACTCCTGACAATAACAGAGAGAGACTAGAAGTATATGTACTAAATGTTACGTTGTATAACCTGCAAACAGCAACAATTACAATTAGAAATGCTAAAAGGTGGATACTTTAAGCTAGTTTTAAACTGATTTGTTGCTGCAGAGTTTCTTTTTGTCTTCTGAATTTGAAGCTAATTTTTTTAAATTGACGTAAATACTAGGATATTTTAATTAAAAGTCAAATATGAACAAGTAAAATTATAGAGGAATAAAAGGCAAATCAAACTAAGATATAGGTTGTTTAAACAATTGCAATCAATTTAGCTTAAATTTGCGGATTTTATATATGTGTCTGCATGTGTAAATACATATGTGCCTGTATCTATCTACATATCTATAAAAGTGAACGTGTCTATGTGTGTGTGTACATTACCCTACACAATAACTCTGTCAATTTTAAGTCTACAGACTCGAAATTTGATATACAGGGTACTGAGATTTGGGAAAATCTTTTTGATCAGTTTCGACCAGACATTTAGCTGTTAAGGGGTCAAAGTTCAACGATTTGAACTTTGAGAACTCTACCATACGCCTCCGACAATTTTAGATATAGGTTTCTTGAACATGGATCTAACTTAATAGCTTGATTTGAGCCAAAAACAATAAATGTTAAGGGGTCAAAGTGAAAAAAAATTTGACCTCTGCAGTCTTTACCAAATTACTCAGAAAATTTCTGGTCTAAACATTTGAAATTTTACATAAAGTGTATTCAGAGATAGGGCAAACTTTTTAATCGGTTTGGGCCGAAAATTTGAGCTACCGATATATGTATGTATGTATATCTGCCACAAGATTTCGACAGAGGCGACGGATTTTTACAAGATCAGTATCGTTTTGAAGTTCAACCTTTCAGAGGACAAATATAAGAAAATTGGCTAAAAACATTAATATCTTCACCTTCAACTAGGCACTTTTCTACAGGGGGAGGGGTCGCTTTTTTCACCGATATTTTCAAATGTCATCCTCTCCTTTCGATTGTCTAGCCTTAATTAAAACCTACGTCACTTCCGGTTTGGTGGTGGTCGTAACAGCAAAGACGTCATGATTTTTTCCCCTGTTCTTTTCAAATATTTCTCATCTCCCTTCTTTTGGAAATAAGGTACGATTATTAATATTTCCAATATCAAATATCATTATACGCTGTGAAATTTACTTTATGTATGAAAATCAAAGAGGAGAGATATAACATATAAGAAATATTTGGAATCAAGTTTCTTCTTACTGTTATTTCAGATCATTTGAAACCATAGCAGCAAGTTTTAGTTTCCCCTTCATCAATGCCAGAGGTTTTGGAGAAATATCAGATATTTGTAATTCCTGCTTTCTGGCTGACTACAATATGGTTGTCTTCAAGTCTAACGTAAACAAGTTCTTGATGAGCAGTTCCATATAAGTTATCAAATTTACCGAATTTCCATTACTAATGATTACTATATTGTCCAATTTCTACTGTACACTCTTTAACCCTTATCACCGAGTGGCCTCTTGGCCTTGATAATGTGGTGATGCCTGTGTAAAAAAAAAAAAGAAAAATCATATGCAAAACTACGAAAAAAAATGACTATGATTAAAACATTTTATGGCTGTAAAAAAGTGCCAAACATAGGCTCTAGATGATGGATGATCCCTTTAATATGCAACCTTGAGAGCTATATATATATATATATATATATATATATATATATCTGTATGTATATATATGTGTATATGCATCTGTATTGTGTGTATACATGTGTTTATGTATCTGTATGTATGAATGTTTATATATACGTCTGTATGTATGAATGTTTATATATGTATCTGTATGTATATTAGCAAGCTCACCGGCGATGCACATATTATATTTTAATTCATACAGATTTCATATTTATTATTATATAGCTAATTCTCTATTGATTATTATCCAATACATAGTAATGATTTTAAAAGTTATAAAAATATGATTTGATTACAACCAAATAGAATCAAAACCAGAATGATTAGCACTCCAGCTTTAGTTGTTATTTATCTCTTCAGCATCGTTTCCATCTGAGCTACCAACAGATGAATACGAAAGGTTAAAAATTGAGTATGACTGTGCAAAAGTTACAGTAGGTGTAATGTTTTATTTGACTCACCCTGCTAAGGTCAACTGTTTTGTTTTCAATTTTCACCCTTTAGCAGCAATTTTTGCCGGCTAAAAAAAGAATTTCTGACGTTCTAGAGGTACAAATAACTTATATATCAAATTCTAACTTTGTAGACAAAATATTCTGAGAGACTTTCATACAGAGTTCGACAAGATCACTTTATATATATATATATATATATATATATATATATATATATATATATACTAGCAGGGTGACCCGACGTTGCCCAGGATTGATTTGAAAGCTGATCAACGAATGTTTCACACTTCCATATTTTATTGTCATTGAAATCGATGAAATAGCCCATTTCTCAATCAAATACCTTGATTGCTTCCTCTAATTGGGAGACCCATCGCAGTGCACCTGGAGGAAGCTTCACATGCCCTTTGCAGTGACTAAGTTGTATATATGCATGTATATATATATGTATGTATAAATATTCATATGTTTGTATCTGTGTGTGTATATATATATATATATATATATATATATATATATATATATATATATATATGGCGAAGGACTAGAGAACTTTTGGTTCGAGAGGCTGGCGCAGAGAAGACAAAACTAGTAACTACATTTACTGTTGCTTGCATTAATCTTTCGTAGATTGCTTGCCATTTTTATATATATGCAGATAAAAAAAAATGAATATATATATTTGTTATGGGGCTAAATGGTAATAAACGAAAGGAACACACGTCTTTTAGAAAAACACATGTATTACAGGCAAAGCGAGTTGAGCAATAGCCTTCCTGACTGCCAGCATTAGTACTCGATACCGGAAGTGACGTCACGAGATAGTCCATTAATCCCATGGAGGGGCGTCCCCAACACCCCCCCCCTCCCAAACTTTTTGTTTGTAAAAGCTGTCAGTATTTCTTCCTTTTAGGGTTTACCATCAATGGCTCTGTAAACTTCCTCTTACGGAACGACCGCCGTAGTTCAGGTGTTGGTTGAGGAGATTCAAGATCAAAAGTTTCAAAGATATTGACTATCGGCTCATCTTCCAATGGTGGACTGTCGCTGGTTTGAACTGATCGACATCTTAGTTGGTTCTGGTGACGTTTGTGGGTATATGTTGGTCCTTGGATGATATCATGTCACCAACTCTCTAAGTAATTGTACCCCCCTCCCAGAATGATGTGTTGTTTTTATAACTTTTGAAAAACACTCTTTCCCCTGGTATGAAACGTTTACGGAGTACATAAGTGGTCACTAGTGGCCTTGATTGTTTGGGTAAAAGCTTGTCAAAAACGGATCTCACTTTCCGCACAAACATCGTTTCTGCAGGTGAGACTGCTGCTGGTGTGTTCAGTTGGGTGTAATCCTATATACGTGTAGAAATTGTTGAAGTGCTTCATCTGTTGGGGTCCCTTGTGCCTTCTTAGGTTGCTTTGGTTTGGAGAATTCTTTTATTGCGAGTTTTTTTAGCTTCCGGATTTGCAGTTTTAGTTTTTTTGCCTCCTTGATTCCGTTGAAGCTTCCTTTTTCGATTTCTCTGTTGCTGCAAATGGGACGTTTCCTTTCTTCTTAAAAACGAGCAGCATGTTTTCTTTTAGTTCGAATCTTGCTATAGCCTTTGTACGTTTTTCTAGTCCTGGTATGAATACTTCTGGAAATTCTACTTTTAAATTGTCCTTTAGTTGTTGTGCCTCCGTAGACGAGTCTTCTACCCTATGACAGAATTTATTCATAGGTTTGTCCCACAATTCGAATCGTTCCATCCAGTCAGTACCGGACAGGTTTTCGGATGTCCTATGTACATACACTTTCACTTTTTTAGTAACACCATTTAAGGTCACCGGGAGTGTGAGCTCTCCTTTAAATTCCACTTTATCACCTGTCACAGTTTGAGCTGATTTGTTTGTCTTCTGCATATTTGGTTTCCTTAGCCTTTTCCACGTCTTAAGATTAATGATGGACACGTCTGATCTGGAATCCAATTGTAGATGCACAGTTTTATTTGCGATGTTAACTGTGACATATTTGCACCGGTTCTTATCCGAATCCAAGTCGAATCTAGTCTGTTGGACGCTGTTTTTGATCTTGTTCTTCCTGCACTGGATCGCTTTGTGGCCCTTCCTTCCACATTCATTGCAGTACTTATCTTTGTAAAAACATTGACTCAAACAAAGTTTCCCGCCGCATCGATAGCACGGTCTTGTACTGGGTGGTACTTATTAGGTGTAGCTGAGTTCAGCTTTGCTTTTTCGGTGGTGAGTATTTTCCCGGTCTGAAGGTTGTCCTTCTAATGAATGTTGCACCTGACTCCTCAACGTGTCTCGAGTTGTCCCTTACGCAGACTACCCGTTGACAATCCTCGGCCAACTTCTGGATTAAAAGAGAACATGGTGTCTAATCTCAGCGTTTTTGGATGAGACTAGATCATGCGCAAAAATTAAACACTTGAAGTCATCTGCTGATCAGTCGGATAAACCGAAATCATCACAGTGTTTATTTACCATGGACGCGAGTTGAGCAATAGCCTTCCTCTACGGTAGGGCGTTTGCACATGACCTCCGTGGTCGTGTGCCAATCTCTGACTGCCGGCACCGGAACTGACGTTACCAGAGAAAGTGACGTCATGAGATAGTCCATAAATCCCATGGAGGAGCGTCACCAACAATATTGTATGCATATATATATATATATATATATATATATATATATATATATATATATATATATATATATGTATATATGAATAAAAATAAAATAAAAATACTAGCGATGGTTGACGTTATGTTGTTTTGAAAAAAAAAAAAACGAATGAATTTATAAAATGGTGATCAACGTTTCGTCCCTTATTGCAGGAGACATCTTCAGGATATTAAAAGGAAAAACGCAGAAGAAGAAAACGATGTCCCCTGCAATAGGGACGAAACGTTGATCACCATTTTATAAATTCATTCGGTTTTTCTTTTTTCAAAACAACATTAGATAAGTTGCATAATATAGTTATATTGTAGTCTACATTGCACTGTAGAGAAACTGTTGTTAATTTTATAAAATTATTTTATATAGAATGACTTGCATTTAAGTTTAAAACGCAAAAATAAGTATCATGCTACAAATGTGCTCTAAACAGGAACATTTATTTTGAACGCATTCTTTCATATCATGTCGATTTTATATGCCTAGCATCACTGGTTGTATGACGATAATATGTCTTGAACTTATGTTTAAAATGAAATTTCAAGGATCATTGTGAAATTCGGCTTTGAACAGAAACATTTATTTCGAATGCGCCCCTGTCATATCAAAGAACCTACTGTAGATTTTATATGT
This sequence comes from Euprymna scolopes, assembly GCF_053919585.1. Lineage (NCBI taxonomy): Eukaryota > Metazoa > Mollusca > Cephalopoda > Sepiida > Sepiolidae > Euprymna > Euprymna scolopes. The sequence continues at coordinate 68,183,318 of NC_136513.1, read as the reverse complement.
TGGGCCTTTCAGCTTGTATGGTAATAAAACTTCTCCAATGCACTTGTGATGTTAGGCTGTTTATTAACTTTGGTCAAAATCGATATTTCCTTCTTTCATCGGATTATTTTGATTATCATTACTTATTGAAGACATTCTAAGAACACTGCAAGGCACATAAAGTGTCTTTGTGAGAAATTTCATAAGAATTGACCCAACTGTTTTCGAGTCCATAGGGAAGGAACTCACAGACACACACACACACAGATACACAAACTCCCTTTTATATAATAGTAGATATACATATATAGACAGATATTTCCGTGTGCTAGAACATCTTCATCTTAAATTCTATGCAATGATGCAGAATGTAGAAACTATGCATAAGTAGAATTCAGCATAGTGAAATGAAACCAATCATCTCTTAAGAAACTATAAAAATGAATAAGTAATTAATAACCGCTCGCTTTCAAGGAATATGCTGATTAATCTTCTTCAGTTGTTCGTATATCTATGACTGAGTATATTAAGAAGTTTGTTTTAATCATTTTTTAACAGAAAAAGTAGACTTGTAATAGCAATGTCAGAGTGAGGAAAACTCAACTTTATAGGAATGTAGATATAGCTGTATTTACATATGTACCAGTATTTATATATGTATCTCTATGTATAAATATTTGTATGCATATATATATATATATATATATATATATATATGCATATATATCTGTATATGTATGCATATATATCTGTCTCTCTCTCTCTCTCTCTCTATATATATATATATATATATACATATATATATATATATATATATATATATATATACTAGCAGAAATACCCGTCGTTGACTGGGTTCAAAAACAGCCTACAGAAAATGGACTGTGATTGATGAAAGTATTCTAGGTTATGAAAAGGAGGGGGTTGTAAAGCGATAGGTTTGATAGTCAAAAATTTTACCCTAAGCAAAATATGATGAAAGTAAAGATAATTTTTGCGAAAATATATTTTTTTTATATCAACTTTGTTTCCATTCGTAGCCAAGACTGACCAACAAAATGATGTTTCCTTACAAAGAGAAAATGTTATATATATAATAATATAAATATACAAGAAATAAATGTTACCATAGTCAATAAAAGTTACTTTTATGGTAGAAAAGTTCATTGGTTTGTATTTTTAAGTAGTTTGTAAAAAAATGTTGTTTTTTTTTTAATTCACCAACCGGTTTAAAAAAAAAATAATAGCAGCGACTTTGAAATGGAGAGCCCCGTTATCAATTTGAAGGAGGGGCACCTGAGCATTCTGTATTAACAATTTAAAAGAGTTCCGTCAACGTAAGGAATATTTATAAACATATTTTAATGTTTTCCGTTATTTTGTGCTTGAGGAATATTCGATTATGGTATGTGTAGTTTATATAAAAATTCATTTAATTAGTTATCGCCTCAAATTTCGTTTTAATTTCAGTTCGCTGAAATTATTTCAAGTAAAGAGCATTAAAAACTATTTCAAAAAACAAAACAAAATAAACATGAACTGAACTTTTATTGACTATGGTAACATTTATTTCTTGTATATTTATTTTTTCAGGTAGTCATTTGTTGACTTTTCTGCTAAACACTCTTACTAAATAATATCGACGTAATATCGAAAAACAAAGAAACAAAAACAGTTTTGAAAAATAATGAAGCTTTACTTACTTTAGTAAAATAATCCGAAACAGCAAAATGGGATATTAAAAAAGTAAACACGTAATTACTTTAGTTTTTTAAAGCAAAGAATCGATATGAATATGAATAAGAAGAAAATGGTGCCCTTTTCAAACAGAACCGCTTCGTTTCAGTTTTACAGTATTGAATACATATATAGACAGATATTTCATTGCACCGTCAGATTCAGGATTGTACTATTGTAATGTAAAGAACAAGCAGAAAGGGTTGTAATCGACTGAATTTATTCTAGTACACTGACAAAAAAAGCTTAAACAGATATATAAATAAAAATAAAAAGGTTATGCAAATGTTTTTAAAAAGACACGTAATCACATGAGCAGGATTTTTTCCTTCTTTTGACATGATAACAAGTAACGTTCTTATTTTTTATTATTTATCTATTTATCTATTTTCGAAAGCGTGCCACGTGCAAGTGGAGAAGGAAAAACACAGAGTTATGCAAAATTTGTGTCGAGAATTGTCAATAACAACGTTTAACATTAACAATGTCCAACCATAACAATAACAACGTTTAACATTAACAATGTTCAACCATAACAACGTTCAACAATAACAACGTTCAACATTAACAATGTTCAACAATAACAACGTTTAACATTAACAATGTCCAACCATAACAATAACAACGTTTAACATTAACAATGTCCAACCATAACAATAACAACGTTTAACATTAACAATGTTCAACCATAACAACGTTCAACAATAACAACGTTCAACATTAACAATGTTCAACAATAACAACGTTTAACATTAACAATGTCCAACCATAACAATAACAACGTTTAACATTAACAATGTCCAACCATAACAATAACAACGTTTAACATTAACAATGTTCAACAATAACAACGTTTAACATTAACGTTCCGACTTTTTTTTTTTGGCTTTCACTTTAATAAGAATGTGAATTTATGAGGTGAATTTATTATTTGGAGTTGAATCCATAGGATTCAACTCCAAATAATAAATAAAAGTTAACGTGAATTAAGATTAAAGTTAAGGTGTTATTGTGGACCCTCACCCCTTTTAAAAAACCTTGTTAAACTTTGTGACATATTTACATTTTATGGCGGTCAGGCACGAACGAACATGCAATAATTTTATTATACCATATTTCTTCAAACTGAAACATAATTATCAAAGTATACTTACACAAATAGATATGAAAAGTTTTTGTTAAAGTTTGTGCCATACTTCCATGGAGTACAGGCGCGAACGCAGACCCTACAATTTTATTATACCATCCCTATTTAAGTTGAAACATACTTATCAAAGTATTCTTATGTACATCTATATCAAAAACCCTTGTAAACGTTTTTATTTTTTCATTTTTATTTCCATACTTTGGGGGTCAGGCGCAAACGCAGACCCCACAATTTTCATGAACCACCGTTCTGCCAGATCAAACATACGCATTCCTGATCCTCGATACATCTTCTATCATTATATATAATCAGTTTTTTAAAATAGTCAACGATATAGGAGCGTATTTGTGACCACACACACACACACACACACACACACACACACACACACACACACACGTTCAGCTTTATATTATAAATAGATATAAATAACATCTTTCTCTGCGTATTCCGGCATTGATTACAGTCTTTCTGGACTTCTTACGACTAGACTGAAGAAATGTCTGTTCAGAAGTGCAGTTTGGAAATGTAAAAACCTTTGCTTCACTATAGACTAAAAGGAGGCCTATATCTCTCTATATGTAATTCGATTTCTACATATTTTTGTTTATCTAGAAATATATATTTATGCATTTATATATATATGTATATTTGTAACTATATATGCATCTGCGTTGGATAAATTCATGCTAATAATATGAGTGGTTGCTGCATTGTGCATATGACTTTGCTGACATTCATTATATTGACGCAGTAATATTAGTGTCATATTTGTTTGATGAATGCCATCAAAACTATATATGTTTCATATTTTGAAGAATCATCAGTGTGGTTTTATCCAACCAACACTCCAAACATTAGAGTCAAACCTTAGACCTTCAGTTGCCGCAGAATCTGACAAATTTAATTCCAGAGAGGATTCAGTTTTGGTCAAGGATAAATCTTACACATTATCCACTGTCTTTATCTCTCACCAAAGTGCTCTCCCATATATATATATATATATATATATATATATATATATATATATATATATATATATATATGTATATATATATATATATATTCACAAATATATCTCTTTAAGAAGAAAAGTATATTTAAATAAACAAATCTAAAACTGAAGAAGTAAAAATAAAATCCAAATAAAAATAAATCTAAAAACAAAAACCATCACCAAGCATTTAATTATAACTATTACCTTTCAAGCCTTTGCATTTTATGCATATACACATATCAACACAAGCATACATGCAGCTATACACACACATGTACCACTTACACACACACACACACACACACACACACACACACACACACACACACACACACACACACACATATATATATACACTTACACACACGTATGACACTAATCTTTAACTACATCTTAATGTCCTATATTCAAAGCTAGTTTGTAGAATTGGGACTCAATTAATGTAATGATTCAAGTACTCTTAAAACTTAAATTAAGAAATCATCTTGAAATTCTTCTACTAAAAATTGTGTAATCCCTCAAAGAGAAAACAATTATAAATAAATAACATAGAAGTAGGTTGTTACTTTACCAAATCTATCTGTGTTGGGTCAATTTAAATATAATATGTATATATATATTGAATGTCTGTGCACATGTATATATAACCTACAAAACCTGTATCAGATTTCATTCTTACTCTGAGTAGATTTAAATCTACGTAAACACCATTATAACATACTTTGCTCATAGATCCTTAATTATTTCACTCTGAAATTAACATTTGTAAAAATTCATAAGTAGGCAAGCTAAGAAATAAAGTTTAAATGCAAAAATTAGAAATTACAGTGCCTACATTCAAAGTGGCCACTGCTTAAATATAAAAGTAAAACTAAAATAAAACAATCTAAAATTAAAATTCCACATTAAAACTTAAATAAAAATCATAAAATTTTTTTAAAAGTTTAAAAGTGCAGGATACACTACTTCATAAGATAATGTAAAATATAATTAGATAAAACAAAAATATGGAGGTAGGGGTTTTGAGCTGAATTATTTCTCATTTTGGGCAACCTATTGATCAAAATCTGTTCAATGTTTTTTGAAATGCTTGTAATAAGTGTTGTCTTCTGTCTAACCAAAGAACAGTTTCCAGTTCTGCACACATCTCCCTATACAGCCCAGAGTTTTATCTCCCTGTGTCCAAGCTTTAAATCTTGTAATCTCAAACTTCTCATTTAAACACAAAAGGCAGTGAGAGATAAAGGATCCACATGCTTTAGCTTTCTTAATTATCTCCCATTCTATTATTGGTATGTTTTTATGTAACTCCTCTTCCCCTTCCAAATACCAAAAAGATTTGCAAAATTGATTTTTATCTGCCTCACTTAAGTCAATATAAAGGCCCAATTGAATTACAAATGAGATAGTAAGTGAAACATGTATGCACATATGTAACCAATAGTGTTTGCATGAATAAAGGAATTTATATTATAATATAATATAAACATATATTTTCAATTCTAACGACTAAATCTTTATTCATATTTCTACTTATTGAATTAAATTAAAATCAATATAGCTCATGACAATATTGTCGTGCAGAAACGAACAACCAGGAATAAACACATAATCACTTGGATCTTTTGCTCATATTACTTCTGGAGATAAAAAGCAAAAACCCTTTCTTTATATTCTAATAGTTATTTTCTGCATATAACTGATTATTGTTTTTGATGACCGCAAATTGAGTCGATGGAAACTTTCAATGGTGATTTTAGATTCTGTGAACAAGTTAACCTTTACTGAAACTTATTTGAATGTTTTAACTGATAATATAGCGATTTCTATAACACACAAATAATCATTGGCTTGTGTGCATGTATATATATATATATATATATATATATATATATATTTGTAGTCATCAACATACAGTCCTGTTTCGTTGTATCACAACTCATCAGTGCCACTAGACTAGCACCTCTCCCAAGCCGAGGATTGAACCTAGAACCATCGCGTTGACAGTTAGCAGTTCTACTGATCGACCCATGGGAGCAGCGCCCGTAAATTATCTTGCCAAATGTCTATTTAAACAAACATTTGTCCACCACTTTTACAGTGCTCTAACTGCTTGTTTATAAACAAACGGTGAGCGTTGGGCATATATATATATATATATATATATATATATATAAGCACCAAAATTTCAGAGTATCATGTTTTAGATTTTGTATACCTTTTCTCACTCATGTTGATATTCAACCATTCTCTAACATTTCTTAATATTTCTGTGATCATTTTAGAGAAAGAGTGACTCTCTTTTTTAGTGTGATATTGTTGCTGAAATTGTTCTTGAGTAAATGAGAGTTGCACAAAGAGTCATTTTTTAATTTGCTTTTAAAGAGCCAGATTACTAACTTTTACGAATGCATTAAACTTGCTAATACAAAGAGGACACACAATACTTGGACATTACAATTCAATAATTCTATTGGTCTGTTCTGATCATTTTCATTAAATTCACTATGTGCATTATCACATTTGGCTATAGAAAGAGTCTGTCAGGCATGGGTGCGCAACATATTGGTGTATACAGTGAAACATGTCTGGCTGAGGATATGCATTTCATGCAGAGAAATCATTGAGAATGATATGATGGATATATGTAATATAAATGTTAAAGAAAGGATCAGATTTGATAACCTTAAAGGAAGATGAAACTCTGAGAGATGTGTACAGAATAGGAGACTTTGTTGGTTTGGTCACATTGAAAAATGGGAGTTCGTGGGACAATAGACGTAGAACAATTAAGTAGCAGGTTTATTTGACAGAGGTAAGCCAAGGAAAATCTGGGAGGAATGAATAAGAATGGACTTGAGAGAAAGAGGGATACATAAAGACCTGGCTAGAGATAAATTAGTTTTGAAATTAGTTTCTTAAAGCTCCCCAACACATGCCAATGTTTAAAACAGACGTTAAACCGAATATTGTAGTTTCAGTGGCAAGCACATTGTTTCCATCAGCAATCTCTCTACCCCCCCCCACACACACACTCTTTTAAATTCCTTCACTTCAATAATGTCCAATTGAATTGGAAACTTTTCGTTTTTATTCACGGTTTACATCATTTAAACGTTTCAAACTTTTGTTTTCATCCAAGGCCTGCTAATATGTCTCATCCTAATTGCTGTTTTGTTCCCAACGTTTTTGTTAATTTCATTCTCTAATGTCTTGTTTCAGTTAATAGCTTTCAGACAATTGCAAACTTTTATTTAACCACAATCTGACCTTATTTCATGTTCATGTCTTGTATGATTTAATATTTTACTAAGAAATTGAACTCATAACCTGTCTCTCTCTCTCTTTCCCCCTCTCTTTCTGGTGTTTCCATATTATAATAATGCAAAAATATTGAATTTCAAGTAAAACAAATGGTATCTACGTAATTGTCAGGTCTCAAATTGTAACATATTCAAAATTTTAAAGTAGAAAACTATTTATGGAAAAAGACATTCATAAAACAGTTAACAGGGGAAGTAATTAAGTTTTTAATTTCTCTGAAATCTTATGCCAACTTTGGAAAAGTAATTTCGATAAGTTTTGAAAACAGTTGAAAAAAAATTATTTTTTTAAAAATTCACATGTTCTGTATATATGTTATGCTTATTTTTGTTTTCTGAATAAATTCTGTCTGCTACAAATTGTTTCAACTGAATTACTTCTCCTTTTACGTCACGTGACCCAATATGTCCCATCCAGCATGTAACTTTATATAAATAATTATTTTTCTACCTAGAACAATACCTGTAACAATAGAGATGAAAACAAAACCTTATCAGTTTTGAAACAAATGAGATGTTTCGTGTGTTGGACAGTGTTTTTCAGTGAGGAAAGAATTTGTGTTCATAATTGCAGATTTTTATAGGTGAAACTAATTTGTATGCATGAACATATAACTTTCATGGGTAGAAACCAACAGCTTAAATAAAAATAAAAAAAAACAGATTTAAAGCAGGCATGGAATTGAATTTTGGAGCTGAGAGAAAGCGTTGATGTTGCAAATTTGTCAGTGTTTATTACGGTATTATCTGAAGAGGAGTTCCTTCTGAACTTTGAACCGCCATTGTAACATCATTACAGTTACAAACGATTTAAATATCTCTTCTTATTACAATCACTTAACCGACGCTTTGATCATCTAGTAGGGTCAAAATTTGAGCCATTTTCTTGGATTTAAAAACCTAATGCTTATTATGATTATATTTGTATTCATATTAAATGTTTGTGTAATAAATTTTGGGATTATTTGCTCTTTTTGTATTAGTGTTTGGTTCATTGTGTTCATATGTATATTTGGTTCTCATATGTTCATATGTATATTTGGTTCTCATATGTTCATATGTATATTTGGTTCTCATATGTTCATATGTATATTTGGTTCTCATATGTTCATATGTATATTTGGTTCTCATATGTTCATATGTATATTTGGTTCTCATATGTTCATATGTATATTTGGTTCTCATATGTTCATATGTATATTTGGTTCTCATATGTTCATATGTATATTTGGTTCTCATATGTTCATATGTATATTTGGTTCTCATATGTTCATATGTATATTTGGTTCTCATATGTTCATATGTATATTTGGTTCTCATATGTTCATATGTATATTTGGTTCTCATATGTTCATATGTATATTTGGTTCTCATATGTTCATATGTATATTTGGTTCTCATATGTTCATATGTATATTTGGTTCTCATATGTTCATATGTATATTTGGTTCTCATATGTTCATATGTATATTTGGTTCTCATATGTTCATATGTATATTTGGTTCTCATATGTTCATATGTATATTTGGTTCTCATATGTTCATATGTATATTTGGTTCTCATATGTTCATATGTATATTTGGTTCTCATATGTTCATATGTATATTTGGTTCTCATATGTTCATATGTATATTTGGTTCTCATATGTTCATATGTATATTTGGTTCTCATATGTTCATATGTATATTTGGTTCTCATATGTTCATATGTATATTTGGTTCTCATATGTTCATATGTATATTTGGTTCTCATATGTTCATATGTATATTTGGTTCTCATATGTTCATATGTATATTTGGTTCTCATATGTTCATATGTATATTTGGTTCTCATATGTTCATATGTATATTTGGTTCTCATATGTTCATATGTATATTTGGTTCTCATATGTTCATATGTATATTTGGTTCTCATATGTTCATATGTATATTTGGTTCTCATATGTTCATATGTATATTTGGTTCTCATATGTTCATATGTATATTTGGTTCTCATATGTTCATATGTATATTTGGTTCTCATATGTTCATATGTATATTTGGTTCTCATATGTTCATATGTATATTTGGTTCTCATATGTTCATATGTATATTTGGTTCTCATATGTTCATATGTATATTTGGTTCTCATATGTTCATATGTATATTTGGTTCTCATATGTTCATATGTATATTTGGTTCTCATATGTTCATATGTATATTTGGTTCTCATATGTTCATATGTATATTTGGTTCTCATATGTTCATATGTATATTTGGTTCTCATATGTTCATATGTATATTTGGTTCTCATATGTTCATATGTATATTTGGTTCTCATATGTTCATATGTATATTTGGTTCTCATATGTTCATATGTATATTTGGTTCTCATATGTTCATATGTATATTTGGTTCTCATATGTTCATATGTATATTTGGTTCTCATATGTTCATATGTATATTTGGTTCTCATATGTTCATATGTATATTTGGTTCTCATATGTTCATATGTATATTTGGTTCTCATATGTTCATATGTATATTTGGTTCTCATATGTTCATATGTATATTTGGTTCTCATATGTTCATATGTATATTTGGTTCTCATATGTTCATATGTATATTTGGTTCTCATATGTTCATATGTATATTTGGTTCTCATATGTTCATATGTATATTTGGTTCTCATATGTTCATATGTATATTTGGTTCTCATATGTTCATATGTATATTTGGTTCTCATATGTTCATATGTATATTTGGTTCTCATATGTTCATATGTATATTTGGTTCTCATATGTTCATATGTATATTTGGTTCTCATATGTTCATATGTATATTTGGTTCTCATATGTTCATATGTATATTTGGTTCTCATATGTTCATATGTATATTTGGTTCTCATATGTTCATATGTATATTTGGTTCTCATATGTTCATATGTATATTTGGTTCTCATATGTTCATATGTATATTTGGTTCTCATATGTTCATATGTATATTTGGTTCTCATATGTTCATATGTATATTTGGTTCTCATATGTTCATATGTATATTTGGTTCTCATATGTTCATATGTATATTTGGTTCTCATATGTTCATATGTATATTTGGTTCTCATATGTTCACATGTATATTTGGTTCTCATATGTTCACATGTATATTTGGTTCTCATATGTTCATATGTATATTTGGTTCTCATATGTTCATATGTATATTTGGTTCTCATATGTTCATATGTATATTTGGTTCTCATATGTTCATATGTATATTTGGTTCTCATATGTTCATATGTATATTTGGTTCTCATATGTTCATATGTATATTTGGTTCTCATATGTTCACATGTATATTTGGTTCTCATATGTTCACATGTATATTTGGTTCTCATATGTTCATATGTATATTTGGTTCTCATATGTTCATATGTATATTTGGTTCTCATATGTTCATATGTATATTTGGTTCTCATATGTTCATATGTATATTTGGTTCTCATATGTTCATATGTATATTTGGTTCTCATATGTTCATATGTATATTTGGTTCTCATATGTTCATATGTATATTTGGTTCTCATATGTTCATATGTATATTTGGTTCTCATATGTTCATATGTATATTTGGTTCTCATATGTTCATATGTATATTTGGTTCTCATATGTTCATATGTATATTTGGTTCTCATATGTTCATATGTATATTTGGTTCTCATATGTTCATATGTATATTTGGTTCTCATATGTTCATATGTATATTTGGTTCTCATATGTTCATATGTATATTTGGTTCTCATATGTTCATATGTATATTTGGTTCTCATATGTTCATATGTATATTTGGTTCTCATATGTTCATATGTATATTTGGTTCTCATATGTTCATATGTATATTTGGTTCTCATATGTTCATATGTATATTTGGTTCTCATATGTTCATATGTATATTTGGTTCTCATATGTTCATATGTATATTTGGTTCTCATATGTTCATATGTATATTTGGTTCTCATATGTTCATATGTATATTTGGTTCTCATATGTTCATATGTATATTTGGTTCTCATATGTTCATATGTATATTTGGTTCTCAATATGTTCATATGTATATTTGGTTCTCATATGTTCATATGTATATTTGGTTCTCATATGTTCATATGTATATTTGGTTCTCATATGTTCATATGTATATTTGGTTCTCATATGTTCATATGTATATTTGGTTCTCATATGTTCATATGTATATTTTGGTTCTCATATGTTCATATGTATATTTGGTTCTCATATGTTCATATGTATATTTTGGTTCTCATATGTTCATATGTATATTTTGGTTCTCATATGTTCATATGTATATTTGGTTCTCATATGTTCATATGTATATTTGGTTCTCATATGTTCATATGTATATTTGGTTCTCATATGTTCATATGTATATTTGGTTCTCATATGTTCATATGTATATTTGGTTCTCATATGTTCATATGTATATTTGGTTCTCATATGTTCATATGTATATTTGGTTCTCATATGTTCATATGTATATTTGGTTCTCATATGTTCATATGTATATTTGGTTCTCATATGTTCATATGTATATTTGGTTCTCATATGTTCATATGTATATTTGGTTCTCATATGTTCATATGTATATTTGGTTCTCATATGTTCATATGTATATTTGGTTCTCATATGTTCATATGTATATTTGGTTCTCATATGTTCATATGTATATTTGGTTCTCATATGTTCATATGTATATTTGGTTCTCATATGTTCATATGTATATTTGGTTCTCATATGTTCATATGTATATTTGGTTCTCATATGTTCATATGTATATTTGGTTCTCATATGTTCATATGTATATTTGGTTCTCATATGTTCATATGTATATTTGGTTCTCATATGTTCATATGTATATTTGGTTCTCATATGTTCATATGTATATTTGGTTCTCATATGTTCATATGTATATTTGGTTCTCATATGTTCATATGTATATTTGGTTCTCATATGTTCATATGTATATTTGGTTCTCATATGTTCATATGTATATTTGGTTCTCATATGTTCATATGTATATTTGGTTCTCATATGTTCATATGTATATTTGGTTCTCATATGTTCATATGTATATTTGGTTTCTCATATGTTCATATGTATATTTGGTTCTCATATGTTCATATGTATATTTGGTTCTCATATGTTCATATGTATATTTGGTTCTCATATGTTCATATGTATATTTGGTTCTCATATGTTCATATGTATATTTGGTTCTCATATGTTCATATGTATATTTGGTTCTCATATGTTCACATGTATATTTGGTTCTCATATGTTCACATGTATATTTGGTTCTCATATGTTCATATGTATATTTGGTTCTCATATGTTCATATGTATATTTGGTTCTCATATGTTCATATGTATATTTGGTTCTCATATGTTCATATGTATATTTGGTTCTCATATGTTCATATGTATATTTGGTTCTCATATGTTCATATGTATATTTGGTTCTCATATGTTCATATGTATATTTGGTTCTCATATGTTCATATGTATATTTGGTTCTCATATGTTTCATATGTATATTTGGTTCTCATATGTTCATGGTTATATTTGGTTCTCATATGTTCATATGTATATTTGGTTCTCATATGTTCATATGTATATTTGGTTCTCATATGTTCATATGTATATTTGGTTCTCATATGTTCATATGTATATTTGGTTCTCATATGTTCATATGTATATTTGGTTCTCATATGTTCATATGTATATTTGGTTCTCATATGTTCATATGTATATTTGGTTCTCATATGTTCATATGTATATTTGGTTCTCATATGTTCATATGTATATTTGGTTCTCATATGTTCATATGTATATTTGGTTCTCATATGTTCATATGTATATTTGGTTCTCATATGTTCATATGTATATTTGGTTCTCATATGTTCATATGTATATTTGGTTCTCATATGTTCATATGTATATTTGGTTCTCATATGTTCATATGTATATTTGGTTCTCATATGTTCATATGTATATTTGGTTCTCATATGTTCATATGTATATTTGGTTCTCATATGTTCATATGTATATTTGGTTCTCATATGTTCATATGTATATTTGGTTCTCATATGTTCATATGTATATTTGGTTCTCATATGTTCATATGTATATTTGGTTCTCATATGTTCATATGTATATTTGGTTCTCATATGTTCATATGTATATTTGGTTCTCATATGTTCATATGTATATTTGGTTCTCATATGTTCACATGTATATTTGGTTCTCATATGTTCACATGTATATTTGGTTCTCATATGTTCATATGTATATTTGGTTCTCATATGTTCATATGTATATTTGGTTCTCATATGTTCATATGTATATTTGGTTCTCATATGTTCATATGTATATTTGGTTCTCATATGTTCATATGTATATTTGGTTCTCATATGTTCATATGTATATTTGGTTCTCATATGTTCACATGTATATTTGGTTCTCATATGTTCATATGTATATTTGGTTCTCATATGTTCATATGTATATTTGGTTCTCATATGTTCATATGTATATTTTGGTTCTCATATGTTCATATGTATATTTGGTTCTCATATGTTCATATGTATATTTGGTTCTCATATGTTCATATGTATATTTGGTTCTCATATGTTCATATGTATATTTGGTTCTCATATGTTCATATGTATATTTGGTTCTCATATGTTCATATGTATATTTGGTTCTCATATGTTCATATGTATATTTGGTTCTCATATGTTCATATGTATATTTGTTCTCATATTTCATATGTATATTTGGTTCTCATATGTTCATATGTATATTTGGTTCTCATATGTTCATATGTATATTTGGTTCTCATATGTTCATATGTATATTTGGTTCTCATATGTTCATATGTATATTTGGTTCTCATATGTTCATATGTATATTTGGTTCTCATATGTTCATATGTATATTTGGTTCTCATATGTTCATATGTATATTTGGTTCTCATATGTTCATATGTATATTTGGTTCTCATATGTTCATATGTATATTTGGTTCTCATATGTTCATATGTATATTTGGTTCTCATATGTTCATATGTATATTTGGTTCTCATATGTTCATATGTATATTTGGTTCTCATATGTTCATATGTATATTTGGTTCTCATATGTTCATATGTATATTTGGTTCTCATATGTTCATATGTATATTTGGTTCTCATATGTTCATATGTATATTTGGTTCTCATATGTTCATATGTATATTTGGTTCTCATATGTTCATATGTATATTTGGTTCTCATATGTTCATATGTATATTTGGTTCTCATATGTTCATATGTATATTTGGTTCTCATATGTTCATATGTATATTTTGCCTACTTAAAATGTCATAGTAGCCTGGCATATGTGCTGATTTTTAAGTTTTTTCTGATATTCCAGTGTTGCACACTGGAATATCAGAAAAAAACTACCTACTATTTTGATTTCATTCTACAGAGGTTGGTGACCTTCATTTTCTCTTTAAACATCATCGAGCATAGTCCCCTAGGAATCTGCTTTGTCAAAGTTCCTCATGAAATCAGTTTTAACATTCTTTTAGAATCAGTTTGATATCTTGTGATTTATGTGCATCTACCCTTGCATAATATCCTTCAACGAAGATATCTATTTTTATACTAAACTAGAAGTGTAGCCACCCCAGTAAAGTAATTTCCTGACTACTTTTATGCCCTCTTATTAAAAATAAATCACAATTTAATGATACTAAGCCTTATGTCGACAATCGTTATTCCCATTACATGATTTTGATTCTGGAAAATGACTCAAATTTAAGGCTAAAGGAATTGTAAGACGAAATTGAAATTCAGGAAATGTTGCTTAATTGGTGATTATGGATCAAATTCAATGAAAATCTGAAATATTTTTGAATTTTCAAATAGAAGGTGGTTATTATCCCTTAAAACCTTTCAAGATAGGTTTCTGAATTTTTGAGAAGAGGATTGTTTATTCGTTTTATTTGGATTCTTCAGACTACTCTTCTCATCTTGAGTGTCATTTTCACATTTCGGTGAATGTAACTTCTGACCTTCTTCAGGTGTATCTTGTCGAACTTGGGGAATCGGGACAGAATTTCGAACGGAACCCATTATTCCATAGGGTAGCATGCTCTTGTTCCATCAAACATGACTGGATATGGGTCTAAATTGTAATTCGCAATTGTATTTTTCGGTCGCCTACACTGAAGATTGGACTTTTTCAATTGATTGTTCCAAGTACTCTAACCACTGCGCCACAGGCCCCGAGTTTGACAAGATACCCCTTAGAATAGTCCAAAGAAACTGAACTTTGGGTAATACAATGTAACCCGGATATAAGAGACCCAAATCTAATAAAACCGGATATAAGAGAGATTTTATCTGATCCCAAATTAGAGCCTGTATTAATTTACAGTATAACCCGGATATAAGAACCCTGGATAAAAGTGAAACTTGGATATAAGATAGCTGTAGGAACCGGATAATGAGTCTCTTATATCCGGGTTACACTGTATTTATTAATGTCTAATACCTATTGTTAAATTTACACAAAATTCCAAGTTATCTGAATTTTCATGATGAGTTTTCAATTCTTTTCCATAAAAGTAAATATATTTCACATTTTGACCATTTACACCTATCAACATGTTTGAAAATTCATAATGATCGGTTAATTGAGTGAATCCTGTGAATACAAATATATAAACATCTACAACATACCTAACGTTATATAAATAGAAAGAAATTGCTTCAAAATTGTTATTTTTGTGTAAAGCTACATGAAAAAACAGAATAAAAATAACACAAGAGAGTTTTTAAAAAAGTAGCTAATGTTCTTTTTGTGTAAATTAAAGGGAAACACAATTTTCTTGGCTTCAAAGAATATTTTCAAGCTTGTAAACCACATTATTCGCTTGGCTGATCACATAAGCAATAGAATGTTAAGTAAACAAACTTCAGATTATGCAAAAAATGGTAACAATGGATGCAAAATGTAAGACTAATAAAACCAAATGAATATAAAAAAGGTACACTTCCACCTAGTGCGCAGTTAGTTTAGTGGCTGGTTCATTCTGTGAATTTCTCACAAAAGTTTTTTTTAAAGAAAAGATATTTTTGTAAAAGGAAAAAGTTCTTCTACCTCTTCTCACAAAAGACAGAAAAACTCTTTTTCTTTTTCTTACTAATCAATCATTACTTGTCAAGACCAAAAGCCTCTAGAATATAAATGTCAAAGCGGTAGATGGATTGTCAATTGAAAACTAATTTTATAATAGTATTGAATGGAATGAATAACATTTGATTACTTATGAGTACGGTTTATGACCATAGTGTAGTCAGAGAAGCAGTCCCATGGTGATGTGTTCCACTGATGGAATTCTTGGAGAAAAGTATGTCCATAAAAATTCAGCTAGGCACAATGGGTAGATTAAATAAAATGTGAGAAATACTTCTCAGAAATTTTTAGGGTCTTGTAGTTTGGCATCGGAATGATAATCTTCCCTCCCCTCCCCACAAATTCACCTACTTTTCTTATTTTTTACTTTAATTTACCCAAAATAAGACACTAACCTGACTGAGATTTAAGGGGTTACTGTGAATTAGAAGCTATATTTATAGAGACATTCTAAGTGGGAAGTTGTGCAGCGAGATTTCTCTTTAAATTGCATTTAAATTTTTGCATGTTTGTATGAAACCGAGAGCAAAGAGGAAAGTTCAAAGGCAACTAATTTATTAGAGTAGAAAGCCTTCTGGCATTTGGGCACCTATACAGTTAAAGGGTGGGGTTTAACTGATTATTGGGTTATTTGTGGGCATTTATTTTGAGAAAGAGATATCAATGCCTTAATGAATTTATTCATTCGTTCAGTCAGTGATGGATTTTCCAAGAAAACCGCTTTCAGGCTGAAATTTTCTATTGCCACCACCACCACCACCACCACCATATCAATTTGGCTTTTAGAAACTGACTTTCAAATTAACTAATCTCTATCTAACTCTTTCACTAAAGTCCGTTCTTATAATTTTCTCCCATGCTTCTCTTGGATTAATTTCTTGATGGAAAAAGGGGAAAACTCAAAATTATTTTTATATTCATCAACGTTTCATATTTTCGAGACTTTCTGAAGATAAGTGATTTGAAAAAATAACATGTAACTACAATATTTGAAAATATGTGGTGCGTTTGTGACGTGAAAAGAATAAAAAAGCATTCTTTCCACATCACAAATTTCAATTTTGTAAGACTCCTTAAGAATAAGTCTTACATTTTCGACATTTTCTAGAATCCAAATTAAATAATGGATTTTTATTTTTAGTTTCGTTATTTCCTTCATTTTAATCCTCATCAGATGACATAAAAGTGGTGCTAAACTGTTTTGTTCAGAAAATCAGTTCTAGTTTATTTCGGAAGTTAACTTTGTTAAGTTTTAATTCTTTCTGTTTCTACCTTTCTTTTCTTTGGCATCTATCAGGAGAACTACCAATTCTGAATTGTAAAAAACATCCTATCTAAATCCAAGCAATAAGTTCTTCTAAATGACATTTTCCCAATGTCTCATTTTACTGGTCTGTCTTGAAAATCTTTTCAATAATAAATTAAAATAATGTCATTTTAATGTCTCAATATAACAACTTTTTAGCTCTTAACCGGAAATCTCCTGTCTAAAACCAAATGTGCATTATACTTGCAACTCCTATTTACTTGCCTCCTCACCAGGTGAAAGTTGAACACAATATAGATTTTTAATGGGGGAAAAATCTAACTCTCCAAAAAGGGGTACTCTAGACGTCCTAATTCAGAATGCCCTCTTTTGACCAGCTGGGTTTTTCTCACATTGAAATTAAAAGTGACACAGTAGAGAAGCGATAAAGATTAGTATCAGAACAGATATTACACTTTGCTCCTACTAGTTATTAATCATGTTCAACTTAAAACTATCCCACATTTTTCAAATTATTCAACTAAATTTCTTACATTGCACGTTTGTGTTCGCAAGGTTTTTCTTTTTTCAATATCAATCAGTTCAAGCAAAATTTTTCTTAGTCATGTTGATGAAATTGATCTGCAAAATGTACTTAGAAGAAAAATGTTTGATCTGAGATGCAACCTGTGGAAACTCCCTTCTACCCAAGTAACTGCATGCTCTATGGACCGTTGCAAAGAAGATGAAAAAATGAAAAAACAAAGACAAAAACGGAAAGAACTAAATATCCTTATTATACAGTTAAATTCTGTGTGTTCAGACTTCTGAAATAATAGAGGAAAGTAAAAAAAAAATAATTAAATTACTTAAATAAATTAATTAATTAAAATTAAATTTTTTTTTTAGTTTTTGGTATGGTTATACCCAAGATCGAA
This sequence comes from Euprymna scolopes, assembly GCF_053919585.1. Taxonomy (NCBI): domain Eukaryota; kingdom Metazoa; phylum Mollusca; class Cephalopoda; order Sepiida; family Sepiolidae; genus Euprymna; species Euprymna scolopes. The sequence goes on along the minus strand of NC_136513.1, from coordinate 68,164,720 downwards.
ATCGAATCCTGGTCTTCCATCCGATTAGCGAACACACAAACCATTATGCCAAATGGACTAAATGAAATGTAGAGGAGATATTGTATCCTTATCTCTTCTCTATATAAATAAAATGAACTCATTTTTTCCCGTCGGATTTTGACCTTAATAGGATTAAAAATCAAGATATTTCATGCAAATATAATATGCACAAACGGCAGAACAATATCTGAGGTGTGTTATAGGCTTATTATTTCTCAAATTCCTCGATAATCTTAGATTTCTATACTTTTTCTGCTGAGAAGTCACGGCCAAAATCGGTTAAGATCAATGGAAGTGGTAAAATATTTTCTCTAATAAATTCCTCCTCCCCCTGCCACCACTTAACACCGTTTGGGGATCGTTCACAAGGAACAGTTGAGAAGAGAACACCGGTTTGGCTTCGTAGTTCTTTCATGTGAAGTTATTTAAAATCACTAAACTAAGCTGCAGTGCTCTGTGGCGTAGTGGTTAGCGTGCTGGACAATTCACATTATATTTTCACGTTCGCGCCGACCTAACGTAGTCGTTTTTTTTTTTTTTTTTTTTTTTTCCTAAACAACTGGAATGGACTTTTCTTGGTGGCCGAACTGTTAACGTTGCAGATGATTTTTTTGTTTGTTTTTTTTCACACTTTATTTTCCTACTTTTACTCATGACTCTGGGTTTGATCCTTCCTACTTACCTACCATAACATTTTTTAAAACTCCCCCCCCCCGTCCCGGAAACAAACACTCGGGCAACGCCGGGTACCCCCGCTAGTTTCTTATAATTTGACAACGAGTAATATAATATAGATACAGAAGCATAGAGATTTATTATTTGGACATCTAATTGACATTTCTGTGGTATATATGTTTGTGGAATATACAGACACACATGTGCAAATTTGATGACAACACTGAGAAAAAAATGTCACACTTTCTGTAAATTCTCCAAGACATTAAGAAATGATAAAGAATAATTGAATCAGCAAAGGGACGGGAAAATGGGCGACAGGACATGCATCGAAAGCTGAGCTTTGTAATGATAAATTATGGTTAGTTAGAAAATAATAAAACAGAATTTTGTTTCAAACATTATCCCTTGGATAAGGTATATTTTAGCATGCACTTTGTTTTAGTAAAGTATATTTAGGAAAAATTCTTATGGAAACAAACGTTACGTAATTCACATTTTTTTTTAATAAAAATAATGATAATGATAATGAAGAAGAAGAAGAAGAAGAAGAAGAAGAAGAAGAAGAAATTGTTATTTGTTTTATTTATTTCAACTAGATTTAGCTGATAATCACAATTAATTTTTTGGAATAAAAAAAGAACAATTTTTTTTCTTAAACCATACACGCATTTCTTCTTTGTTCTTTATTGTAACACTAAATTATAATACAAATAAAGAAAACAACCATGGAGTTTACTCAGGATCCTACTCGTCTTTTTTTTGGGGGGGGGGGGTAGGAAATATTCCAAATATATTGTAATATGTAATGATCCGCTTTTGTTTATTGTTTATTGTTAATCCCAAACAAGGCATATTACCACTGAATCATAAGAAGCTATTACATTTAAATTTCTACGTGTCAGGGGAAACAGGAAGCACAGAACGAATTCAAAAACAAGCACATGAGTGCAACACTGCGATGATGTGACAGAAACTAGAGTTTGGCAGAGAGTGTTGGTTTCTAATTTTTGTTTTTGATTTTTTTTTAAAATTTGATATGGAATTTCATGTTTCCATATTGTATTCTTCTTGTGTTTACTTAAGGGGGCGGTTCATTAGGAATTTGTTAACATTGGACTTGAAGATATCCAAGTTGTAGTCCGGTGGGAAGCAGGCAGACGGAACAGAGTTCCACAGGCGTGCAGTTCTAAGAAAGAAGCTTTGTTCATGGAATCCGCGTTTTGATTTAGGCACAGATATAGAGTGGGTGAAATTTTTCACAGTGGATTCAGCTAGACGGGTGTTTTTCATGAAAGATTGGCGAGGGGGGACCAGAGATTGGAGTTCAGACGAGCACCTGCCATGGAAATAACGATAAAACAAGGATAGACTCGCAACGTCTCTTCTGTGGGAGAGAGGTTGCAAGGTAGAGAAAAAGGCATCCACCACTAAGCCACGAAGTCTATTTTGTACTCTGTCAAGGCATGATAGGCTGTTTTTAGCAGCTCCTGCCCAGATATGGCAACAGTATTCCATCCTTGGACGTACTTGGCTTTTATATAGATAGAGAATTGCATCAGTAGTGAGATATCTTCTGGAGCGGTAGAAGGATCCCACCATCTTTCCAGCGACCTTGGCAACAGACTTGATGTACGTGTTCCATTTCAGATCAGGAGTAAAGGTCAAACCCAGAAGCTTGTCAAAACACGGGGCCTCACCCAGACGAGAGCCATCCATCCCAATTGATGCCAGATGGGGATCAGAGCGTTGATGATGTAAGGATAGGAGTTTGGTTTTGGATGCATTAAAGGTAACCATCTTCCCCCACTGAACCACACGCTCGAGATCAGAGAGAACTTTGTCATTTACAGCCTTTGATGTGTTGCCGTAGATGGTCGTGTCATCAGCATAGATGTCAACGAATGATTTAAGTATGTGTTTAGGGAGGTCATTGATGTAGATCAGGAAGAGAGTTGGGCCCAGGATTGACCCCTGAGGGACTCCAGCATTTATATTGCAGGCCTCCGATTTTTGTCCATCTACCACTACTCTTATGAGCCTATCGGAGAGAAATGATTTAATGATTGAGAAAACATTTCCAGTTATACCGTAGCTGGAAATCTTGTGAAGTAGACCCTTATGCCATACCTTGTCGAAGGCCTTTGATATGTCAAGAGCAATTGCCCTAGAAAGGAAGCCTTTGTCAAGAGATTCACTAATCCTGTGGGATATAACCGTCAGCACATCTGCGGTAGATCTTGCAGAGCGGAAACCATATTGTGTATCACTAAGAAGGTTATTCCTGCTGAGGTGGTTGACTATTTCTCTATTTAATATGGATTCCAGCAACTTACTCATAACACACAGGAGACTTATTGGTCTGTACTGAGAGGGAGATGACTTATCACCTGAATTCTTAAATACAGGGCAAACTGATGAGGTCTTCCAGGGAGTCGGAAAGCACTTCTCCTTAAGGCAGCGCTTAAATAGTTTCGTAAGTATGGATGCAAGTTCTGGTTGAAGCTTTTTTAACACTATAATTGGGATGCCATCAGGGCCAGTTGCTTTACTGGAATCTAGGTTCTTGATTAGCTTGGCGACCTCATGCACGGATATTTGTATGTTACCTAGCTTGTTCTGTGTTATAAGAGGAAATATGGGGAGTTGATGGCCTTCGTCGCATAGGGTAGAATTAGCTGCAAAGTTCTTTGCAAATAGTTTGGCCTTGTCTGACGCTGACGAGATGACCTCTGGTCCATTGATAATGGTTGGGATAGAATGCACACTTCTGTTCAGGATCCTATTTGTTATTTGCCAGAACTGGTGGCAACCAAGCCGCTGATCAGCTACCTTGGATTTAACAGACTGGGCATATAGCTCTCTTGCATTTTTTATTACTCTTTTACAGTGGTTGCTGGCAGTCCTGAAAGCAGCTTTAGTCTCAGTGCATCTATTACGTTGGTAGCTATGGAAAAAGTGATTTCTGTGTGCGATAGCAGCAGCACATTCTGGGGAGAACCATGGCTGGCTGTTAGGTTTTTGTTGGAATTTTTTAGATGGTATGAATTGGTCTATGCCTACAATTAACCATTCGGTCAGATCTGATACTATAGAGGACACTTCCTTTTTAAACATGGAGTGCAGAGGTAAATCAGATATGAATGTACAGAAGCTATCCCAGTCAGCCATAGAGTATCGGTATACAGTACGGTGGAGGGGTACGTCTGGGGGCTTCTTACATTTCGTTTTTATCTTAACTGATACGACGGAGTGGTCGGAGGATCCTAGAGGAGAATGAACGGAACATGAACATAGCTCAGGGGAAGTTGAGAGAAAAAGGTCTAGGAGGCTTGCATATTGACCGGGTGTATCGGGCACATGGGTGGGTTCGCGAACAATCTGAGTGAGGTCATAAGCAATGGCAAAATCATGACAAAACCTCCCCTCATCATCTGTCTTATTTGAGTGGGTCAGCCATTCCACGTTATGGACGTTGAAGTCACCACAGATGTGGATGTTAGCCGAGGGATGTGAAGACAGTATGTGGTCTATTTTCTCAGATATGCTCTTAAAGATAGTAACTCCGCTGTTGTGGGGCCTATAGAGGGCAAATATAAATGCAGTGGTGTTAGCAAGTGCAACCCTGAAGCACGTATAGGGTAAATTAGGATCTTCTCTAGAGATATCCCTGCCACACGGGAAGCCATCCTTAATGTAGGCACATATTCCATGCCCATGGCGATCTTGGGTGTCAGATTTAGCTGTTAAATTAGAGTATCCATTAATTATGAACTCATCTAGGGAAGTGGTCGGCCCTATTCCAGTTTCACTTAGAAATAATATGTTCGGTTTCGTCTCCTGTAATTGGGTTTCAACCTCTGGAAGGTTGGAACGTAGAACCCTGATGTTGGAGAAGGAGACCTGGTAGTAGGGGTCTACGTTGGAAGATGGGGTTCTAGGTTTAATCGAGTTGAATCGTTATTGTTGAATTATTCTGTTGTTAGAAGTAGCAGCGGCAGTAAATATTGTTTCATATATCGACTCTCGATTGTACAAAATTTTTAATTAGCAGTTTCTTTTAGCCAATGAAAACGCAAAAATAATCACTTGCATATAATATAAACCTCAAACACAAACTTTCTTTTTATTTTTCGGTTTTTCTCCACAATCGATGCATGTGAGAAGGTCCCTCCAAAATGAGAGGCTTTCACAAACTACTAAACACAGCAGTAGCATATACACACTACTTATCAACTTTTCTTGCACACAAGTTAGTATATACACTCACTTACGAACAAAACAGGTACACTAATAATGCACACATATCTCCGTGCTAACTTTCATTTTAACAAATGTAAATGCACACGGCATCAACCGAAATCAACGCATATACTCCTTATCCTATCTTATATTCGTTTCTTTTGGTGCATTTATTTTTATCAGTTTGTTTTGTTTTTACTTCGTGGGTGATTTTTTAAAATATGTCCCAACATGGTTTTCTTAATGTTTTTTACATCAAGATTTTTCCTTTTGACTTTTTTTTTTCTCCATTATTGTTGACAATTTCTGTCTTCTTCAATGGTTGTCATCATTCTGGGATCTTTTTGTTTATTTTTCAGACACTTACACAACCGCTGCTACCGACATTAGCATTCTTATTTGTTTGCGTGGGTAGTGTCTGTTTTGTTCCGTTTGGTGGATTGCTTTTATGTTTTTTTAAGAAGTACGATGAGGAGCAGGAGAAAAAAAAGTATTTTTCCTTTAGTGTTGAATGTTTGTTAGTACAGAAGTGAGTCCTTATTTGCTTGTCTCTCCATGAGAGTAAAATTAGACGGTTTTTAATGAATGTGACAAAAATTAAATTTGCTCTGTTTTTCTGTGTCGATCCTACTCTTAACTAAACAGATTTTGACTCATATTTTGACTCTTATGTACGACATAAAAAGAAACTGGAATCTTAAGAAGGTATCAGTCATACCAGTCATTATAGGAGCAACCGGGCTAATAAAAAAGAATTTCAAAACTATCTGGCGAATATACCCGGTGAACCAAGTGCAAAAGAAATACAAACAATAGCACTTAAAGGGAGGGTTAGAATCTTAAAAAGATCTCTCGGTTGGAGTACCTAAACTAATAGGAGAATGTTTGGCATCCGATAGAATGCCCCATAGCCAGGAAAAACAAAGTGATAAGAAAATCATTACAAGAAGGAGAAAGACGCAACCTTAGTAGAAATTCCTGTCCCCAATGATGCTGGTTTCAACAGAGCTGAGAAGGAAAAGATAACGAAATGCCAAGGTGTTATGAAAAGAAAAACGGAATCTTAAGAAGATATCTATTATTCTAGGAGCGACTGAACTCATGAAAAAGAATTTCAAAAACTACCTGGCAAATATACCCTGTGAACCAAGTACAAGAGAAATGCAAACAATTGCACTTAAATGGATGATCAGAATCTTTAAAATTTCTCTCGATTATTAACAGATGAATGTTTGATATCCGATAGGATGCCCCTTCCCTAGAAAAAAATGATAAGAAAAAAAAAAGGAAAAAATTTGAATTACTAATTAGACATCATCTTCGGGTATCTTATGTCTTTCTCTTTCTGTACAAGACAACTTGGTATGAAGATACTTCGCCCTACAAATAAACCCTGATCAAATTTTCAAAATATCATAGTATTCGAAGCACAAATAAGACCCCCCCATCGACATGGCTATATATTAACTCATGCGAGAAATAGTGCACCATATGCTAATGATGTTGCATCAAGTAACAGCACTAAGTGGGATACTCCACCAGACTAGATTAATTTTGTTATGGTATCCGGTAAAACAAGAGAGCAAAAGAAAGAGATACTATAACATAGTTAACTGATCAGTTGGGGAAAGGAAAAGTTTTTATTTCTTTACCAATTTAATGTTTAACCGATATCGATCTCATTTAGAGATCAAGTACTAGCCTTAGGAAAGGACCTTTGAGTTCTAAGACTTTATACTGAAGTAAAAAAACAAAAAAAAACAGTGTTGTTCCTTTCATTTCTCATCATTTATTCATCACTTTCACTTCATCAATCACCAAAATACCACATTTACTCTATAAACTATTTTACTTAAAATATCAATAGTTTCAAATGAATTTTATTTGCAGAGAATGCAGAGGGAGCTGGTGGCCTGAGCAATTTTAAGACAAAGGAATTTCGATTTTTGAAAGTTGTGGTTTCAGGAAGCGATTACATCCACCTCTAGCATTCTTTCTTTATAAAGAAAAAATAAAGTTAAAATAGTTTTAAAAATGAATCTCAAATTAAAATTTACAATTGTATGATAAATTTTGATATGATGTATATAACAAATGATGTAACTCATGATAGGATACGTATCAACATACAAGATTTATTGCAAGAAATTTTGACTGTCTTCAAACGTTAGATTAAAACAAGGATTTTAATATTTTATTGACGACTTTGAATCTTTTTTGTTTCGTCACAATATTTTCACTAAATAACTTTTAATTTGGTTGATTCTAATTTATGAAAATAGCAAGTAAAAATTGTTTTACATACAAATGTTTTTTTAATTGTTTGTAATGTAAGAAACACAGAAGAAATTTGAATTGATCTTCAGAAAAGTAACAAACTAAAAACAACCAAGAATTACCTCTTTTCTTATAAAAAAAAAAATAAAACAGCGTTCATGAAGATATAAGAAACGAGTGTAGTTTTTCTATTTTACTTATTCATAGAAAATAAGTTTATTATTCGTAAAAAAAAGCATAAAATGGTTGAGAAGCTTAATATGAAAATATTGGATTACATTTTCATTTTTTTAATCTATTTATAGAAATCAGTAAAAAGATTAGGCGGGAAAATTGCACAATCGTAGTCAACGTTGAAAAACAAATGTTTCATTTTTTCTTCTTCGCCTTTTTTCTTTTTTTTTTCTTTTTATTTTTCTTTTCCTTTGGGCGTTAAAAAATGAGGTGGAGACCCGGTTTTATTTGGAAACACATCAGTATAAGTTCCAAGTTTTTTTTAAAAATCTTATCCAAAAACTCTCAGTGCATTCCAATAATGGTGTTTCCCGGAAATGATTTTTTTTTTAATTTATAAAATAAATCATCTTTACTATTTTGGGATATTCAGCGTGATTTCTAACCTCATAATATTCTAAAAATATTTAAACTTTAATACAAAATCATTATCACTATTCTTCATAAAATTTTACTTGAGAAATTGATCTTGTTTTTTTTTTGTTTTTTTTTTCAATTCCATCTCTGATAAGCAATAATAGGAATCGAAAATTGAACACAAGTAACTCCAAATGAAATCTATCATATATATATATATATATATATATATATATATATATATATATATATATATATATGATTGATTTCATACCCTTACTTCAGAAGAGCCAGTCCCCCCTCCCCACACATACACATTAGTAACGACCTCGACCACAGCCGCCTTCCTAAGAAAGCAAATAACCCCAAAATACTATAAAACAATATACACATTCCCAAACGAATAAAAAGCAAACACACACACACGCACACGCACACGCACACACACACGCACATAAACACACACGCACATAAACACACACGCACACACACACACACACACACACACACACCCTACCCCACCCTAAAGGAAAAGAAAAATATATTAGCAGAAAGAGATAGCGACTGACTACAGCGAGGTCAAAATCTCCCTGGACAAACCAAATAAAAAAGCAATAAAAAAGCAATAAAAATTCAGCATACCAATGTATTATAAACACTTACAAGCCTCCACCCCTTGGAAAAACTTCAAACTAACTACGAATATCGCCATTGTTACACATTTGAAAATAATTTCTGACGAGGACACATCAGACCGTCTGAAACGTGTGTAAACGATTTCAATGACTTAAAAACATTATTACAATGATCCAAACATAATTCTCAATGAAAAACCAAGACACGGAATAATAAAATAATGTTAAAAAATACACATTGTTGGTGACTACTCCCTTATATATATATATATATATATATATATATATATATATATATATATATATATATATATATGAGAGAGAGATATGATAACTCCTAAATGGTTTTAGAATTTGTTTTTTTTTTTAATAGTTTGTATTTTTGTTCAGTAAATTTCAACAACTAATTATATTCCCACAAAGGTTGAACTCTTTTTCAATGGATGTTTTTTATAATTCTTATTTTAACCTCAGCAGCAAATAATTTGATATTAATTATGTTTGCTTGGAGATCATTTATAAAAAATTAAAATAAGATCGATCCCAATGAAGATCTTTTGGAACTACTTACAATACAAATTTATGTGCTGATCGTGTAAATTTCATAGTTTTATTTTTTCCAGAAAATTTTTGACAATATTTTCAAATTACTTTTCTTGCATCTTTTTCACTATTTTATAAGAATCAAATCCCACAAATTGCTGTTGTTTTTAGGAGTTTTTGTGTGAGGTGAAGGGATCTCTGGTATTTAATCTATCATAATATTTAATTTTAAAATGAAATAAAAGATAAATTATTTTACACATTGAACAAGTAATAAGGAACTTATTGAACATTTTTCATTTTCTGAATATCATGAGCTCACGATTAGTGTTCAATTAGCAGTAAATAAAAGAAGCTTGTGTTATAATAAATGACAGTTGTCCATGTGTATCATCTGTTCCTTTGCAGTTCAACTTGTTGCTGGCTATTTTGCTTGTGCTTGTTGTTGAATTTCAACATTTTGAATATAGAGAGGGACTTAGCTGTCATACAAAGCTAGATATTGATACAGATACTCCTTTAGACAATGGCACTGTGGCTATGGAAAAGTTGCAATGCATATGGACCTGACAGGTTGATCAATACACAGGAGACAGCTTATTTTAACATTGTTTTTTTTTCTGAATGTAGGAGTAACACTAATCTAACAAGACGTTGCAGTCATCATATATATCCGTATGCATATCCAGCTAAAAGTCCAAAACTACAAAATAAATACATACAAAGTTGGTATATTCTTGACCGGTGTTGCGCTGGCTGAATAATACTTAAAATTTAAAAGAAATTATTTATTCTTTAGGAGTCAGCTGGGCCATGTTTCGTCAGGGTGGGGAGGTAGTTTTTCAATCGTTTTCAATTCTATGTACTAATTTGGAAAAAAATGCCAACTTATTCTTGAGAAATGTATTATATAAAGGAGAGATGTGTGTGTGTGTGTGTGTGTGTGTGTGTGTGTGTGTGTGTGTGTCCTGCTAGAGAGGAATGGGCTGTGCAGAGGAGAAAGAAGGGTTTAGAAGATGGAGAATAAACGGTAAAGAAAGAAAGATAGAGGTAGAGAGTAGAAGTTTTGAAATAAACATGACAATTTTGTCCTGAGCAACATCGGGTATCCCTGCTAATCATAAATAAATCTCTTCATATGAAGATACAGAACAATTTTCCAAAACTAATAAGTATTTTTTCTGCCAATTATTTAAAAGATGAGCTTGTTATTTAAAATGTCATTTTTCACTAAATAAAGAAATTATCCCATTTTCTAAAAATTATTACTTTAATAAAACATGGATGCAGTCTGGTGTTGGTTCATCCTGTAGAACCAATATACTTTTGAGAAATAAATATACTCGATTTGTGATCTCGCCTTAGTTTCTCATTTCCTGCAGGGTTCCTATGGAGAAACCCTTTAGATTGGCAGACATATCAGACTGGGATTAATATTACACTTCCTGTGAGTGCCAGTAAGTTTCAAAAGAAATTTTCTTCAAGATGTTTCTGTTTCCCTCATTAGGCCGTTTACTGCTCCGGGCGGATTGTGTGCAACATTAGCATTCAATGCAACAAATCAATGGCTACATAACACGGATAAACAGCAAAAAAAAATAAATAAATAAAAAAATAAAAAATAATAATAATAATGATAATATACAGAAGGAGGAGATGGTAGTGATGTTATTCTTTATTTACTATGTTTTCTCCCATCAATCTTTTGTTAAATCAGGTGGCTTTTCATTAAAATCTGAGCGACAGCAAGTCTCCCCAGATTTCCAGTACTCTTCACTTCTTTCCTTCCACGTTGCAATCAATGTACTGTTTTAACACCAGCCGTTTACAAGTGATTTCTCACTACTAAAAGCTGGTAGTTTTCTCACGACCCAGGTACTCGCCATATCCTTACAGTCGATGTCTGGATGGTGTTATTCATTCTCAGTCTTTACACCTTTTCATACTTTCTGTTTTCCCCTGATGTTCGTACAACTACATTTTTTCTCCATGTTCATCTTAATAAATGTCCATCTATATTTCTTCTAGTTGTATTTGGACTCCAGTGCCATTTTATTTTAACTATTTGTCGTTTTTTCAATATAATTGCCATTCTTCTTCTTCTTCTTTTTCTTCTTCTTCTTCTTCTTCTTCTTTTTTTTCTTCTTCTTCTTCTTCTTCTTCTTATTATTATTATTATTACCTCCTCTAAAGTGGTTATGTTTTCGATCGAATTTGTTGGCTTCTCACTATGTTTGCTTGTGTACAGTCTCAAGTTATCATCACTTAATATATGGTTAAAATATTTGCCATAGTTTAAGTACGAACTGATTTAATTTTGGGATGTAAAAGCCATGGTCAAAGAAAAGGGGAAATCACTTTTGGCGATAACTTTAATTTTGCACATTATAGACACTTGTTACTGGGCCCATATTGTAACCAATGAAGTCCCGCATCTTATATGACCTTGACATTGAATGGAAATGATCGGTCAATTTCAACTTCCAATTTTTCCAAATTTGCTGTAGGGATTTGATGATCCTTGATAACAGGAACCGCCAGTTTAATCAAATAAATAGTTGTTGAGTTATCAACGTTTCATGATATCACTTCGGAAATACTTCATATAACAATATAAATAAAGCACAGATTAGACTTTGGATCATCTTTAAGTTTTCAGGCAGAGGTATGTAGTCTCACAATTGACTGATTTTACTGATTTCTTTCTTTCGACGACGTGTACTTAAGAAGACTTCTGAATGTGTATAATAGATGCATCTCAAACTTTTTAATATACATATTATTAAATTCAGTAAAGATTATTTCGTTTCTTGATGAGATTATAAAATAACCAACATTTTTTTGTTTGCTTAAAAGTCATTACAATCAGCAAATTATTACAAGACTACTATACCTAAGTTTTAGTGTCAGGCTGGGTATTAAATTAAAAACAAAGCCTTAGCACTAAGATCAAACACAAATTTTCTCAAGTCAAATTTTATAAGGAATTCAATCATGGCAATAATTTTCTATTCAGTGATTTTACAATAATTACATTCTGTGCATCCATATAAAGTAAAGACAACACTTTATTTGATTTATAAATATAATTGTATAATATATTGACAATTGAAGATTATACATTTCAAATAATCAAATAATATTAAGTTCAATGCGCTGAAAGCAGGATTACAAAACAGTCTTCATTCACTCCCGTGCAACACTGGATGCGACTACTAATGTACAATAACAGATCAATGTATTTTTATTTTGTAAAGTTTATTAAAGCTATATGTAATTTGTACCGATTTCATTCCATTTTTGTTCATATTTATTGAGAAATGATCCATTGACTTCTTGTGTTACTAAATTTGGATTTTTCACAATGTGCTTTCAACAGTGATGGATGTTTCCCTCAAATAATGACTGAAGTTGCTATTTATGCGACACTTCAATTATTCAACCAATTTTGATACTAGGTCTATAATTCAGAACACTAGAGTTTCACTAATGAATATATATAATAATATAGTTTAATTTAGTTTTGTGTTATGGAAGCAAAAAGGATTTAAATCCTTTGTGGAAAATTAGATACCTCCAATGTTTGTCAATTTTAACAATGAGTATAATTAATACCTATTCCTCAAAATTCACATTTTTATGTATTTTAAAGGGATTTAAGGGAGAAACCTCTATTTTGAAAACTAAGACATTTCAGATTTGCATTGAACCATAGCCATAAGACTGATGCTGCATATGTATGCCAAGCAAGATTCCATGAATTTCGATTTCTTTTTAAGACCCATGAAGATTAAGCTTTACATTTTACACATTTTCTAGAATCCAAATCATGTAATAAATTTTGATTAAAATTGGAAAAAGTATTCTAGACATAACATTAAGTCGTATCATGTCCTGATTTTAATATTTGTAAGAGGGGCATAAGTGATTCAAAACTGCTTAGGAAATTAATTTTACGCGGACGGGTATTCTTCATATTTCAACGTTTACCGCTAACCGTTTGTTTGTTTTGTAATTTAATTTCATCGCTGTTTAGCATGTTAAAAAAGGTAATTGGTGAAACTGATCGACTGTTTTTAGAAAGCGAAGCATAAACAAGATCCCAGTGAGTTGTAATAAAACCTTAAAGCTCTAACAAGAACTTTCAATGTTTAGTAGATCGTCCGGTTTAAAATTGTCAACGCTTTTCAGTTGAGATTGGCATTTTACATAAAACCTAAAGCATCGATCTTTTTATAAGGTAGAGGTCCCATCTAATAATGCTGTAACTGGACCCAGTGTTTCCTGACTCTCTTTATAATTGGCACTTTCTTAAAATGCCAGTCTGTAAACATGGCCGATATGACGAAAGAGTTGCCGGAGTTGGAATGGTTCACCAACCTTTCGCAATTCATTAAACAATGTTAAGGAATTCTGTTTTCCAATAGTAGTAGTAGTAGTAGTAGTAACGATAAAAATAACATAATAAAAATAATAGTAGTATAAAAATGGTCTTTGAAAAATATTCGATTTTTATTGGTTGAAATACTACTTGGTCAATTCTATCAAAATGCTCAATCTTGATTGATTACTGAAATCGGACTTCAATCAATCAGAAAGAATCACTTTTCGCGGCTAAGCACTTGCTAATATTGGCTATATTAAGTGAGAACCCAAGCAGTTAGTAGTTAAAGTACTAAACTTGCCAACGCGGTATCTTGTCAATCATAATATGACTACAAACTCCTTGTTGACAAATTAAACGATAGCTTCTTGGCAGAAAACATAAGATGCATTCATGGTCCGCTAAACATAGTCGCAGCTTATGTGCACATTATCACGAACTCGTATACACACACATACAAATTAAATAACACTTTCCTCATCTAGAAACTTTGGACGTTTTAAATCTTTATTTTTGGTTGTTCATACTAGTTGAGAATACGTCCTTGTCAGTCAGCCTGACAGCAGCTGAGATATAATTCTGTTTAGTTCTATGTTAACTCTCCTCGGCTTTATTTTCTCTCTTTGCGCCTGAGACGCTCCTATACGAGAATGCTGATCAAGTTGCTAAGGAATTTTTGTAAACCAGAGTGCATTTTCTCTAATCCGCTGGCTTTTCAAATCCTTATCTATCCCTACTCCTGCAAGGAAGTAAATAAAAATAAATCCTAAATAAAATCTTCATTTGTCTTTACTTTTCCATTCGAATAGAAATCTTATAATAATGCAATAACAAAAAAAAAAAAAAAACACGCAGTAATGCCTTTAAATAAACATGTAAATAAAAACTTTTCTGATTCGTTTTTTCTTCTAAAAATAATAAATTTCTTTATTAGCTTTCTGTTATAATTTTAAACATTTCTCTTTTATTTACTTTTTTTTACAAAGGAGTAACTACTTATCAAGGCCCGGAGGCCACTCGAGAATAAGGGTTAATGAGTGTACAGTGATCAAGGTGAACATGTCGTAGTTATCGTTAGTAGTGGAAATTTGGTAAATTGGATTACTTAAGAGGATGGCTCACCAAGAATTTATTTATGTTGGACTTGAAGACGACCATATTGTAGTCAGTTGGAAAGCAGGAAAACGCAACAGAGTTCCACAGGCGTGGAGTTCTAAGAAAGAAGCTTTGTTCATGGAATCTACGTTTAGGTTTAGGTGCAGATAAAGATTGGGGGAAATTATTGATAGTGGTTTCAGCTAGATGAGTGGGTTTTTTTTTTTCCTAATGTAAGTATGTCTCTTCCAAACTACCTAACTAACTACTAAAACTTGATATATGGGGCATTCAAACCTGTGGAACAAAATCGATCTGGTTGTTAGCAGGAAAACTAGCCATTAGGTTCTGCTAGCCATTAGGTTCTGTGATTACTACCAGTCACTTTCATTTGTTATCACAAACTATTATATTAATTCCTAGGAGAGTCGCTTTCATTCACATATCATCTTCACAGGTGGTAGTAAATAAACAGTTTTAGGATTTTCCCAGCCAACTCAACTTTTAATGGTATCTTTAGCTTATACATTTTTGATCACAAGTATGAAATACATTTTCCTTTCAATATGCTTCACCATGTTAGGAATGCGTTTCTGTACAATATTAGGTGTATCAGAATTTTTGTAGGAATTTTTGACACACCTAACACGAAACTGCAAATAAAATATAAAAAAACTCGTAATTTCTCTTTTAAAGGTGGGTTGTTTATTTTCTTTATGGATTATACTTCCAAAATAAACTATTAAAGTTGTATAAAAAGTAATAGAAATATTTTTTAAAAAAATAGTAATGAAATTAATTGAATGTTCAGTATTTTTCAATTTTTAAACTTTAAAAATCTATCAAAAATTTTTGTATTGATTCTATTTTTACGATATTTTCAGGATCAATGTGAAATTTTATGCTCTTTCCAATAAACCGAATATAATATTTTAGACAAAAGTTTTTTTTTAAATTCACGCCCCCCCCCCATTTTCAAATGTCTATTAAAAAAGTAAATAATTAATTTACTCACTAAAGTGTTATATATCACAAATTGAAGAGAAAAGATCAATAAATAATATATTCAAATTTAAAAACAAAAAAAAGTATTGGTTCTTTTTAGAAATTTACCTGTAAAGTCCGAAGTTTAAAACCCTTTAAAAAAAAAAAACCCACGTTGTTTGTTTTTGTGTTTTTTTTTTAATGAAACCTTGGTCCTTGCTCCTTTAATCGAAAAAAAAATTAGGGCTTGAATGACATTTTCGAGGAGTTTTAAGCTTCGAAAGATGGGTGGAATTATTCAATAGTTTTCACAAAATTTCTGACACTGCTAGTACAACATTGCTGTTGTTTCGCCACGGTCTGTATTCTGCATGAGTATACAATAAGATGCCCACATTATGATTTTTTACTTCGGAAATTACGTTTAGTTTGACAGTTTAAACGTTTTAAATTCAATTAAGACTAAAAACAAACGGATTTTGGCGATTTTTAGCGTTTTTACAATGTCTTTTTTCTTATGAGTGTCGCAGCAATTTTGCACTTAATGTGCAGAACAGAAAGTTCTATTGAATTCTAGAAGAATTCTTCTATTTGTTTCTTTCTTGCCTTTTGCTGCAGCAATTATTCTTTCAGTGATTGCATTATATATTTTTATAATCCTTTTTTTGTGTCACTTACACAGTCTTCTTTGTTCTGTTCTATTGCGTCAAAAGTAACCTGTCCGAAATAAAAATTCTTAATTTACACGTTTCATCTTTCCGATTCTAACTTTCGAAGATAGTTTCACATTCTTATCTTTCTCATTCTTAATTCGTTGTATTTGTAGTAGTAGTAGTAGTAGTAGTAGTAGTGTTCAGAGAAAACTTATTAGTAGTATTCTTTTTATAACATCATTATTATTTACTCACTAGGAGTAGTCACACAAGTCATCATCAAAGATTGCTCTTTGAGAAGAACTTGTGGTGTTCCCTGGAGTCTGAGTGGCAACAAGTCTCCCCAGACTTCCAGTACTCTCCACCTCTTTCGATAAACTTTGCCAAAGAATTTGCGTTATCGCAACAGCTGCTTACCATTGTGTTCTCATTAGTGGCGACCATTGATCTTCACTGGAATTTTGGTGGCAATAAGCCTCTCCAAGGTCCCAGTACTCTTTGCACTGCCAACGGAGGTCTGGCTAGTGCTTTCTCTCCTCAGTCTTTCCATCCTACTTGACCGTTATTATTTGGTGTGGTGCCCGTTTATGGTGACACTCACAGAAAAAAATGGGGGGGGGGGCTATTTTTCAATTAATCAGTTTCAGTTTTCATGATTCCATGTGATGTTCCTTTGCACCTGTAGCCGTTTCTGTGCCCAGTTTGTGTGTAGCTTATGTGTAGTGTTAGTCTCCACATTCAAGGGTTTTCCTTAATATTTCTGCAGTTTTCATTATTTACATTCGTATCTTCTCTGCCATCCTTCTGATTCCAATCTCTCTTATTATCGTTCCTAGCGCTCCTACTATTAGTGGTGACATTTTTATTTTTTTCATTTTCTAGATCGCTTTGAGCTCTCTGGCCAGTTCCATGTATTTGCTCCACTTCTCAGTCTCCTTGGTCTTCACTCTGTGGTTTTGCTGGAACGGCAAAATCTACAATCTTGCAGGACTTTGCCTTCTTGTTAACTATTATGACATCCGATCTTCTTGCTTGGATGGATTTATCCATGTGTATATTCATGTCCCATAGAATCTTGTAACTTTCATTTGCCTGAACTGCTGCCGGTTTGTGTTTGTACCATTTGTCTGTGTGTTCAAGATGCAATTTTTTTTCATAGATGCCAGTGTACTTCCTTCACCACTTGATCTTCTGCTTTTATATTCTTTTTGGGCTAGTTTGCTGCATTCACTTATTATGTGGCTTATTGCTTCGTCTCTTCTCTGCAGAGTCAGCATTTACTGTTTGCTTATGTCTTGTTACTCCTTGCTCTGATGGGTTTGGTTATAATTGCATTATCTTGGGCAGCTCTTATTAGTGATTATTTAGTTTCCTTGTTAAGCTTTCCTTTTTGTAGCCATTTCAGTGTTTTCATTAGTCTCTTCTTTTGTTATCCTTATAAATCGTCCATGTAGCTGTTTCTCTTCCTATTTTGTTTTCCTTGTCTTATTCTTTGTCTATTTTTCTATCTTGTTTGTTTCTTTTTTATCTCTTGCTGCAGTAATTATTCTTTCAGTGTTCTGCATTATGTATTTTTATAATCGTTTTTTGTGTTATTTGTACAGTTTTCTATACAGACCAGCCCTCTTCCTCCTTATTTCCTTTTCACATATAGTCGGTCAGTATCATCCTTCGGGCGTAGTGCATTGTGCATCGTCATGAGTTTCCTGGTCTTCTGAACGAGATTCCTTAGTTCTTCCTTGGTCCAGCTTATAAACGGTCCGGAGTATCTTATTAGTGACACTGTCCACATATTTATTCCTTTAAACTATTTAGTTTGGTTTCGAGGAGTTTTCTTGTTCTTTTGATGTATTCCTTTCTTATTTTCTCTTTCATTTCCGTTGCTTTGATGGCGTCTGCTTCCAGCACTCCCAAGTATTTGTATCATGCTCATCTAGTGCCCTCATTTCTGTTTGATTGGGTAGTTCTATACCTTCTGTTGCTTCTAATTTTCCCCTCCTCATGCTCAGCAATGTGCACTTTTCCATACCAAATTCCATTTAGATTTTTTTTTTTACATAGGCATTACCACTTATCAAGGCCAAGAGGCCACTCGAGGATAAGGTTAAAGAGCGTACAGTAGAAATTGGACAATATAGTAACCGTTAGTAATGAAGATTCAGTAAATTTGTTAACTTATATGGAACGGCTCATCAAAAATTTGTTTACTTTAGACTTGAAGACAACCATATTGTAGTCAGCTGGAAAGCAGAAAAACGGAAGACAATTCCATAGGCGTGCAGTTCTAAGAAAGAAGCTTTGCTCATGGAATCTATGTTTAGGTTAAGGCACAGATAAAGAGTGGGGGAAATTAGTGATAGTGTTTTCTGCTATACGAGTGTTTCTTGTAAAAGTTTGGCGGGGAGGGGGCTATAGAATGGAGCTCAGCCGAGCACTTGCCATGAAAATAACGATAAAGCAGAGACAAACTCGCAACATCTCTTCTGTGAGAAAGAGGTTGCAAGGAAGAGAAAAGGACATCCCCACAAGGCTACGAAGTCTATTTTGAACTCTATCAAGGCAGGATAAGTCCTTTCTAGCAGCTCCTGCTTAGATGTGGCAACAGTACTCCATCCTTGGATGTACCTGGCTCTTATATAGATAGAGAATTGCATCAGCAGTGAGATATCTACTGGATCGATAAAATTATCCCACCATTTTTCCAGCGGCCTTGGCAACGGATTTAATGTATGTGTTCCATTTAAGATCAGGAGTAAAGGTCCAGCTCAGAAGCTTGTCAAAACACGAGGCCTCCCCAAGACGAGAGCCATTCATTTCAATTGATGCTAGATGGGGATCAGAGCATTGATGATGTAAAGATAAAAGCTAGGTTTTAGATGCATTAAAAGTAACAAGCCACCTCTTTCCCCATTGTACCACTTGCTCAAGATCAGAGGAGAGAGAATCAGAGAGAACTTGGTTATTTACGGTCTTAGATGTGCTTCCATAGATAGTAGTGTCATCAGCATAGACGTATACAAATGATGTAAGGATGTGATTTCGAAGATCATTAATATAGATCAGGAAGAGAGTTGGGCCCAGGATAGACCCCTGAGGGACTCCAGCATTAATACTAAGAGCTTCTGATTTCTGCCCATCAACTCTTATGAACCTATCAGAGAGAAATGATTCAATAATTGAGAAGACATTTCCAGCTATACCGTAGCTGGAGATCTTGTGAAGTAAACCTTTATGCCATACTCTATCAAAGGCCTTGGATATGTCAAGAGCAATTGCCCTAGAAAGGTAGCCTTTGTCAAGAGATTCGCTAATCCTATGCAATATAACTGTAAGCACATCTGCTGTAGATCTAGCAGAACGGAAACCATATTGTGTGTCACTAAGAAGGTTATTTTTGCTGAGATGTCCTAGCTAAAGATTCTGGTCATGTTCATTAATGTTTCTAGTTCTGTCTTGTTTTTTGTTTTTTTTTTGCAAACAGTTTAAGGTCATCCATGTACATTAGGTAGTTCATTCTTTCTTCTGTGTTAGTGAACTTGTATTCAGCTTTGCATTTTCTTAGAATGTTTTGGGGCGTCATGGCTATAATGAACAGTAATGATGATATGGAATCACCTTGGAAGATTCCTCTTTGTATTTTGATTTCAGTTATCAGTTGTCAGTCTCCATGTTTTCATTGCATTTTCTATCAAATTGATTATATTACTTGGTATTTTGTACATTCTCAGGCATTTTATTATCCATGCTTGCGGGAGTTTATCATATGCTTTTTTATCGTCTATCCATGCTATGGCTAGGTTCTTTTTTCTACTTTTGACCTACTTCAGAATCCTTTGGTCTATGTATAATAGGTTGTGTGTTCCTCTTTTTCCTTTTTTGCGTCCTTTCTGTTCCTCTGGGAGTAGTCTGCAGTTATGATAAATTTGTTCCCTCAGTTGTGTGTAAGTATTTTCCACATTGTAGGTAAACACTTCTGTAGTTGCTGAGGATGGTCCCTTTTTCTGTGTGTTTTGCACTAGTGTAGTTCTATCTTTGGTCATCCATTCTGGTACATGTGTTTCGTGGATGCATCTTTTCAGTTGCTGAACTAGCTTTTCATGTAGTGTCGTGAATTTCTTAAACCAGTAGGCATGTAGTCTGTTATAACCTAGTGCTCTCCAGTTGGCCATCTTTCGTAGGGTTGTCTTGAGGGTTTATTTGCTGATTTCATTCGTTGGCCCTTCTTGGATTTGCAGCCTCAGTTCCCATCCAGATTTTGTTAGTCCTTTTTCTTTCTCAATCTTTTTTTCTTTAAACTCCATACTTAGTGTCTTTGCACCTGCATAGATAAAATTGTTTAGGTCTGTAATGATCTCTGTTGGGATATATGGGAGGAGTTTGTTCACCTTCTCTGTTTCAGTTTTTAGTTTTTTCCACTCTTGGTTTCTTAAGGATTGAAGCTTTGTTTTTTCCTCGTTCATAAGTTTCCTGATGCTTTCTACTTCAGCTAATTCACTTTCGTTAAGTTTTGTTGTTTCATAGGTCTCCATGTTTCTTGTATCCAAGATTTGCAGTTTTTCTGCCTCTGTATTTCCTATATTTGATGCTTCCTCGAGGGGCGTTTCTTCGTCTGTTCCATTATTTATATTTTGTTGTATTTCATTCGGTTCTAGATTTAAAAGCCAGCCTCTCTTGAGGATAAGTTTCGCTTGGTCTGCAATTCTTTTGTTCTGATATATAGTTGTTACTGGCCATGTCCCATAACTCTTTCATGCATTTGGGTGACTTCTGTAATAGCATTCCATTATCAGTCTATTCTCTTTTTTAGTTCATTTCTTTCTTCGGTGGTGGTGGTGGTGGTGGTGGTGGTGGTGGTTGTTGTTGTTGTTGTCGTCGTCGTCGTCGTCGTCGTTGATGATCATGATGATGATTAATAATAATAATAATAATAATAATAATAATAATAATAATAGAAATATTACGGTTACACTCATTCTAATGATTATTATTTGTCTCACAGTTTTTACTGATGTTTACATTTCATTTTATTAACGGAGCTTAATTTCTTAACTTCTAGATCCCCTCATAAGAACATCTAGAAGGATTTCTCAATCGTTGAAATACACTAGAAACAATCTTTTTAAGATTGATTCTCATCCTTTTGTGCTTTTTTCTATTTCTTTTTATTTGTGGACATCATTTCTTGACTTAACGACCGATGTATAAGCAACATAAAAATAACTTAATCTAGAAACATTTCTCGCTCAATGGTTTTTAGGATTAATTTTAATATTCCTACGCTTACATTTTTTTAATTATTTTCTTGTATGGTTCGTACACAATTTTTTTTTTTTACCACTATGCAAAATTTCTACTCAGCGTTAACTCACCTGCCTTTTTCACATCTATTTTTTAAAGACTTTTTTCTTCCTTATCAACTCGGCTGTGTGAGTCTCCATTTCAGATCATTACCAATCACTTCATCACAACAAAACGAATTTACTTCAGTCTATAAGGATTTCTCATTCATTGCAAAAACACCAGAACCAATTTAATTGAAATATGTTTTCATAAACATTCCTTATTCATTAATTTCCTTTACTGGCGAGGGGATGGGGTGATGCACATATGCAAGCTTTTTTAAAAAATGTAACTAACGTGCATTTCTCCATGTCTATTGTTTCACGATTTGTAAACATTTCTCTTTTTTACATTATACGTCACTTAACTTTTTAACATGGCTTTCTATTGTTGGGGACCTACATCACCACTTCGGAAAACAAAACAATGTTAGCTCAGTATATGATAATTTGCTACATAATTATAGTTTCATTTGTTTTTGAGGATGGGGAGTTCTTTCAACAAATCTGTTCTGGCTTAGTGCCATTTTCCCACCGGGCAACACCGGTCTACAGATCCTGCTAGTTTTTAAACATTCTGGGATATTTATACACAAAAGCCCTTATACAGCCATTTAATATTTTGGAAAGATAAAGTAATCATTTATATATGAAGATACAATTGTATTTCTAGGTAGATATAACATTTACTTATTGACATCTAGCTCTATTTTTAAATAATTATACCGTTTAAATAATAAGATGTTGATGAAAATAGTTTTTTATGCAAATTTAAGATTACTTCCTTTGAAATAAAATCTAGATATTGGAAATTAAATCAGGTCATTGATTCCAGATAAATTCGATTTTGTAGACAGACAAACATATATTTCGATTTCTTTGTTCTTTCTAGGAATGTTTACACTGGAGAAAATATGAGAAATGCTATCTGCCAATTGTAGGAGAAAATTAAAAAAGAAATTTTTTTTTTTCAAAATCAACTCGCAGAATACATTACATATTTAATCTATGAATGGATTATTATATTTCTTTTTTTTCCCACCTTTCGCTTTTTTCTTTTTCTTTTCTGTTTTAAAATCTTTTAAGAAAATATCCCACAAGTTAATATTAAATATAAATATTTTTTTAAAAATTAAATTGTTTTCAGAATGACTTACGCTTTCCTTATAGATCAAATGTGCTTACAGAGAGTCGGTGAGCGATTTATAGATATAAATAAACTCAAAAGAATACTTTTGTTTTAGTCTAGGCTTGCACCCCGGCTTGAAACCTATGGTTCTATGTTGATTTGATCTGATATATTGTAATACACTCAGTTGAATTTCTTTCTACCAAATAAAACCAGGAATTATACATATATAATGCTTTTTTTTTAGCATTACATAATGACCGTCCTTGAAAAACTAAGGAAATAAAAGGAAGAAATTTAAAGATTTCCATTTTTTGGTTGGAGGCATTTTTGCATCAGGCATCATCATCTATTAAATCAATTGAATTCTTTAGATTTCGACTTAGAAAAAAATTTTGAATTTAGTGTTGAAAAATAGACTTGTCTTTTTCAAAATCAAAATTCTGTGAATAAATATTGTGTGTGTGTGTGCGTGTGTGTGCGTGTGTGTGTGTGTGTGTGTGTGTGTGTGTGTGTGTGTGTGTGTGTGTGTGTGTGTGTGTGTGTGTGTGTGTGCTTTTGTTGATGCTAATATAAGTTTTACTTAGTTTGCAGGACTGAGGACAAACAAAGAAAGTCACAAAGTGAAAAATGAGATTCATAAAACACCTAAAAAAAGACTATGGTCAGTTTAGTGACCATCGTCTTAGACTATTTGACTAACACTAGAGAAGGATAAAATTGTGCAAATAACTCATCTCCTTAACTTTGTTGCAAATCTTTATGGTTTTACTAGTAATGTAACTATATGAGGCGTTAAATGTCATAACTTGGTGAGCACCATCGCGGCAAAATATCAAGTTATTATATCATTTTATTCCCCATAGCCTCCTCTAACATGTACAAGAACAGTTATGGTCGAATTCAGACCGGAAAATGGGTAGAAATTATACACACACAGTCCACCCGCTCATTTATTATATCCATTTTACAATGAAACATCTCCTTTGTTTGAAACTTGGAAAGCAACCAGCGACAGTGTTTTTCCTCAGGTTATAAGGTCTATAATTGACCTTTGTGTACGTTCGATGTTGCCTGTAGTGTTATTGGTAGTCACGTGGTTCACAGAATCAGTGCTTTAACTTCTGTAAACTTCCTGTTTATTATTATTCCTTTTATTCTTTTTATTATTCTATAAGAGTAAAACTATTTAGTGTTGTAATAATAATTTTATTACTATGATACTCTCTTTTTTCAACAGTAAAAAATGTTTGTTTAGGTGATGGTCTGGATAACAGCAGCTCGTCTTATTACATTACTATTCTGTTCTGTTTTTTGATCATGGAAATATTTATTATGGGCTTGCGTGAACGTACATGCAGTTCACTACTTCCTGTCAAAATATCAGATATTATGTCATAAGGTAGATTTGGTATAACACTGAATGTGAGCACAATGTTTACTACCGCGCGGTTCATTGTTATGAAAAAGGATAAAAATGCTGCCAAAATGCCTTGCTTTTCTTACACAAAAGTATGTTAATAAAGAAGCTGATGCTTGAAGCTACACAATAAAGAAAACCTCACATGAATATCTTTCACGATTCAGATTCTATGGCATTTTTGAAAGTCGCTAAACTTTAACATTTAGCGTTTTTCTCTGTTTTTTTATTTGTGGCGCTTACCGAGTTATGACATTCAGCGCCTCATATCTCCTTACTGCATCACGCAAATGAAATGTGATTACTAAGTTATATTTTTTTATATTGAAAATTATTTTTGAGAATATGTTGCTTTTTCGGTGATGATACTGTTTTCAGTAAACAAAGGTTTTATTTAGTGATGTTACCTGCAGAAATATGAGATCATACTCTCGGTAATAATTTCCAATATAATGAGCATTTAGCGAGATGATGTCTTTCGGGAATGAAACATGAATATTACTTGTAGCTTACTTGCGAGAAATATATTTTTCTTATTACTAATATCGTAGTATATATATATATATATATATATATATATATATATAAATTATCTTATACTATGTATTTATTCATGAAAAATAAACTTATATATATTAACTAGCATGGAGACATGAGGTTGCCCGGGATTGAACGAGAATCAATGAATGTTTCACACTTCGAATACTTTTAGTGTCATCAAAATGGGTGAAATTGCCCAGTTTTCAATTGAATCGATTGCTTACCTGCTCTAATTGGAGACTACCATGATACATTGGAAGGAAACTTCACATGCCTCCTCGCAGTGGCTTGGTCTACAATCCATTGTAGTTTACATTACACTGTAGAGAACCTACTGTTGATTTTATAAAATTATTTTTCTATATAATGGCTTTAATTAAAGTTTAAAAAGGAAAAGTCAAGTATCAGAGTTCAGTTGTGCTATAAACAGAAACATTCATTTCGAACATGCCCCTGTCTTATCAAAGAATTTGCTGTTTATTTTTTTTACTAGGCCTTTCTGCTTGTGCTGTGATAAAACGTCTTAAATGTACTTGAGTGTTAACTTTGGTCAAAATTTGACTGCTCCTTCTTTAGTTAATTTTTTTTTGGATTTTCGATACTTATCAAAGGCATTCCGATATGAAACTAATATAAGAATACATATTACATAAAGTACATTTGTGTGAAATTTTTAAAAAGTCGGCTTAGCTGTTTTGGAGTACATAGGAAACAAACTCACACACATGCACACTCTCTCATACACACATACAAATTGTCTTTTATATATTAGTAGAAATTATTACTAGTTGAAGCAGATTTCTTTGTACTGGTACATCTTTTGAACCAGATAAAAACCGATTATGTTAGCATAAGATTAGTTTAGGGTTAAAATTTAAAAAATAACAATTGAACTGGAGAATTTTTATGTTAAACTTGGGAATCTCAATGGAATTTCAAATAGAACCGTTTATTTAATCTATTGGGGTAGCATGCTCTTGTTTCGTCAGCTATGACGAGGTAGAAGTCCTAAATAATTTGCATTTATATTTTTGGGTCGCCCCACAGAAATGTAACTTTTACAAGTGAATTTCACTAAGTACTTTATATACGACCCGTGGTGCAGTGTAGTTGAGTGTTTAAGCTACCAACACCATATCCCTCTTTCGTAAGAACATTTTTAACAATTTACCTTAGTCTTCCTTGAACTGAAAGTGATCATAGTTGATTGTTGAGCTACCATATTTACCTGAGTCTTCCTTGAGCTGAAAATGAGAACATCACTGAAAATCTGTTTTTGCTAAATAATCATGTTTAAGCATTAAATATGAATCACGTAGAGTTTGTAGGAAAACCCTTCATAAACTTATTTGCACAACAGATGGTTCATTCTTATTTTGTTTATGTATCAATAAACATCGTGAATATGTCAGATTACATACATTTTCACCCACATTTTAGAACATATTTTTCATAGTCAGTGATTCAGAAAATACTAAACTTCAGTTAGTCTATCTTCATTAAAGAGGGTGGCCTGAGAGAGAGAGAAAGAGACAGACTGCATGTACAATAACCATTTTCAGTAATTAATCGTCAAATATGCTACAAGATAGTTTCGTTGTTAGAATGTATATAAAGTTAGATATGTGTACAAGACAGGATTCATTCCTTAACTAATTCCTTATTAGACATCAAATAAGTAAAGTTCTTCAAATTTTAATTTCTTCTTTAGAATCAAAATATGCAATTGATTTTGATCAAAATTAACATAAGGTTTAGTATCGTAATATCATGATTTTAATCTTAGTAATGAGACATAAAAGTGATGCAAAACTCTTCTGTTCAGGGGGTTACTTTTACTTGTCCTGGGACGGGTATTCTTCTAGTTTACTACCTACTTCCATCCATTTAACATCACTTTTCTCTTGTTTAGGGTGTTCAGACGTTTTCTGATATTACGCTTTCTCCACTTCTCACGGTTCAGCTGTCTTCAAATTCTACTCTTATGGCCAACCACTTCCAGATTTTCCTTGGACAGCTCACCTTCCTGTAATTTAAGACATCTATGCTTCTCCATCGATCTACCCAAGAGGATGAACGTGCTATGTGACCATACCAGTGTAATTGATTCATCCTTAGGATAACCTCTATGCTTGAACGCTTTCAGCAAATCCTCTGATCTAATGTGTTGGGTTTAGTCAGATTTCACATCTAATCATGGATTCGTCATTGTGCTGCAATCAAGTGAAAGAGGGTTGGATGATGGCTTAATATTCACTGCAATATATCATGACACTGATATGCAACTTACTCTGAATATAGAATATTATCAGAGGAAACAACTTGTTAAATGTTATCATTCATTGAATAGTCTTCATAAATTTTCTTTGAATATATATATATGATGGCAGCAACTCGTTCTGAAGTATTGCCATTACTTAATATATCTCTGGTTCAAATGACACAAACATGAGCACAACTAGCAGCACGTGCCAGACGGTCATCTCTATAAATCCTCTACAGTCCAGCACATCCACTGATGACCAGGTCCAAGCTGTGATGTCCTGAACACCTACCAGGCCAGACCCTGGAAGTTCCAGAGCCTTTATTGCCATTCACACCCATATCTGCATCAGTCCTCATTGAATATCTGTTTGCCGTTTCAGGTTACAGCCAGCCTTGTTGTTATCGAGATACACACTGATGTCAAAATATGTATTCCATGGCATATGAAGTAATGCCTGTGCTTGAAGCTTTTTATAGTGAGGAAAGACTTTGCACTGAGACAATCCCACTCTCTAAACAACTGCCACATTGAACCAAAAAAAGCAAGTCAACATCATTGGAAGCAGCAGTCATCGCAGGTTTTATATCAGGGTTTTCCTTCTCCTAGAGAGTTTGCCTTCACCACGGCTTACGGGAGCCCTCTCCACCCATCATGCTATTTGATCCGTGACTGGGACTTAGGTGGGCAAGGTCTAGTGTGGACGGGTGTTAAAAGCACACAGATGTCTTAGCGTCATACTGTGCTTCTCCCAGACAAATCAACCCCACGTGCATGTCGTGACCACTGCCATGCAGACAGGGGTCTAATGAACGGCGAGAGTCCTGTGCCGTATAACTGGACCTCCACTGCCTTGTGGGCCAATATTTTTTAACCAAAGGCTAAAGGTGAGGTAACCCTAACAGAAACCTCCAGAAACTGTCAGCTGCGGCATACATGACCCACCGGCGTGTGGAGTATGCTCTAGTGCCAATATATATATATATATATATATATATATATATATGATGATGATGATTGCAACGTCTTGTCAGACGAGTGCCACTCCCTCAGTCACTGAAAGTCCATGTGCCCAAAGATGCCAGCGACTTGCACACCCTCAAGCAGACATGACACTATAAACGGTCATTAGTATACATGATGATTGCAACGTCTTGTCAGACGAGTGCCACTCCCTCAGACACTTAATGTCCATGAGCCCAAAAATGACTTCCATCACCACAGGACCATTTTTATAGACAAATCCCTAAGGGAGGATCTATACACAGATGATGTTATAGAGTCTTAGCTTTGTACGACAGTTAAGTCTCTCTCTTGGTTCAAAACGTTGAGATCCAGCAACAAGCAAGAGCAAGATAGCCAGCAACAAGTTAAACTGCAAACCAGCTTAATGCGGGTACTGGTATCCCGCTTTATGGTTTTTTTAAATCAGAGATTTGCTTCTCCTAGAAAGGTTGTCTTCACCACGGCTTACGGGAGCCCTCTCCACCCCAACACACACTACATACACACAAACACACACGGTGCTAGTTGGCCGTTGACCCCGAAAATACATACCTATATATATATATATATATATATATATATATACACACACATACATACACATATGCACATACATACATACATACAAATACTTACACGCATACATACATGCACACATACATACACATATACACACATACATACATACACATGCATGCACATATATACATATACACACAAACATATACATATACAAATATACATACATGCACATGCATGTATATACATACACATGCACATATATACATACACACACATAAAAACACACATGCATATACATACATATTATACACATATATACACATATACATACACATGCACACATATACATACACATACATACATACAGACATACATATAAATGCATATATATGCATGCATATGTATACATATACATACGTATATATATATACATATATACATACATATACACACATATATAAACATACATATACATACACATGTGCATACATATATACATATACACATACATGTGCATACATAAATATACATGCACATATACACTTATACACATACATATAGACATATATGATATTTTCAACGTCTTGTCAGACAAGTGCCACTCCCTCAGAAATTTAAAGTCCATGAGCCGAAAAATTACTTTCATCGCCACAGGACCATTTTAATAGATAAATGCCTGAAGAAGATGTTACAGAGTCTTAACTTTGTACGACAGTTAAGTCTCTCCCTCGGTTCAAAATGTTGAGATCCAGCAACAAGCAAGAGCAAGATAGCCAGCGACAAGTTAAATTGCAGACCAGCTTAATGCGGGTACTGGTCTCCCGCTTTATGGTTTTTTAAATTAGAGATTTGCTTCTCCTAGAAAGGTTTCCTTCACCACAGTTTATGGGAGCCCTCTCCACCCTAACACACACATACATACACACAAACACACACAGTGCTAGTTGGCCGTTGACCCCAAAAAAGGCTTCATTCGCCCTTTGGAAGGTCTTGTTTTTAATCTTTCAGGGAGACTAGCCATCCTCCTCACCAAACAAGTCTGACTAGACATATATACACACATACATACATATATGCATATAATAATGGTAGATCAGCTTAATGCGGATACTGGTCTTCTGCTTTATGGTTTTTTTAATCAGAGATTTGCTTCTCCTAGAGGGGTTACCTTCACCACAGTTTATGGGAACTCTCTCCACCCCAACGCTTTTCGGTCCATGTCTGGGATTTAGGTTGCTGGGCGCCAGAGCATATTCCACACACTGGTGGGCCATGCATGCCGCAGCTGACAAGGCCTAAGCTTCTCTGGAGGTTTCTGTTAGGGTTACCTCACCCTTAGCTTTTGGTTAAAGAACCTTGGCCCACAAGGAAGTAGAGGTCAAGTTATACAGCGTCGGACACAAGCTGTTCATCAGAGTCTTAACAATAAATAAATAAAAACAACTCCAAAACACACGACAGGTAAAAACAGGTGGTCATGAGTTGCGGTGTCTGTGCAAATCCCAAACAGAAGAACTGCCCAGCGATCACAACGACGGTGATGGTGGGTCCAATTAAATCAATATAAATAATTTGCTTTTACCTATTCATGTTCAAATCAATTTAAATAAATTAATACATAAAAAAAACATTTTAAGGACGCTTAGTCATGATGATGATGATGATGATGAACACAAATAAACATAAGTAAAAAAAATAATACGTTATGTTTGTGTTCATCCTCATCATCATATACATCAAAGAGATCAAGCGTCCTTAAAACGTTTTTTTTCCCCATATATGAACTTTTTTAACAGAGGATTGCGACCAAGGTCTGTCCATTACATGTATCGTTTCTGTCGGATATATATGTATATATATATGTATGTATGTATATATATATATATATATGTACACACATACATACATATATATACACACATACATACATACATATATATATACACACATGATGATGATTGCAACGTCTTGTCAGACGAATGCCACTCCCTCAGACATTTAAAATCCATGAGCCCAAATGTCTGAGGGAGTATCTATACAAATATGATGTTACAGAGTCTTAACTTTATACGACAGCTGTCTCTCTCTCGGTTCAAAATGTTGAGATCCAGCAACAAGCAAGAGCAAGATAGCCAGCAACAAATTAAACTGCAGGCCAGCTTAATGTGGGTACTGGTCTTCCGCTTTATGGTTTTTTAAATCAGAGATTTGCTTCTCCTAGAAAGGTTGCCTTCACCACGGCTTACGGGAGCCCTCTCCACCCCAATACACATATACAGACACACAAATATACACGGTGCTAGTTGGCCGTTGACCCAGAAAAAGAGTTCATTCACCCTTTGGAAGGTCTTGTTTTTAATCCTTGAGGGAGACTAGCCGCCCTCCTCACCAAACAAGTCTGGTGGGGGAACCAGTTTAGTCGCCGGTGACCCGACCATGAGGCAGGTAGTACTGAGTTACATGGTTCCAATAGTGGTTTTTTCTTTAGGGCGATAATTTTATCTTTTTACCCAATATATATAAATAGTTCTATATATATATATATATATATATATATATATTACTAGCAAAAGTACCCGTCGTTGACTGGGTTCAAAAACAGCCTACAGAAAATGGACTCTGATTTATGAAAGTATGATAGGTTATGAAAAGGAAGGGTTGTAAAGAGATAGCTTCGAATTTGGGGGTATCAAAACAAAAGCAAAATATGGTGAAAGTAAAAATAAAATAGATAAACCCCATAATTTATTATACCATACCTGTTCACACTGAAACACTTATCACAATATTCTATGGATCTATATTAAAAAACCTTGTTAAACTTTGTGACATATTTCCATTCTATGGAGGTTAGGCGCGAACGAACACATAATTTTATTATACCATATTTCTTCAAACTGAAACATAATTATCAAAGTATACTTACGCAGATAGATATGAAAAGTCTTTATTAAAGTTTGTGCCTATTTCCATTCTATGGAGGCCAGGCGCAAACGCAGACCCCAAAATTTTATTATACCATCCCTATTTAAGTTAAAACATACTTATCAAAGTATTCTTATGTACATCTATATCAAAAACACTTGTAAACGTTTTTTTTTAATTTTTTATTTCCATACTTTGTGGACCAGGTGCGGATGCAGACCCTTCCGTTCTGCCAGATCAAATATACCCATTCCTCTGTCTCGATACATTTTCTATCATTATATGTAATCAGTTTTTTAAAATAGTCAACCATATAGGAGCCTATTCGTGACCAGACACACACACACACACAGCTTTATATATATATATATATATATATATATATATATATATATATATATATATATATTTATTTATTTATATATATATATATATATATATATATATATATTGCAACTTATTTCTCAGTATATAAACGTTCCTATACATTCATACAAACATACACATACCTGATAGACCCTTCCCTTGGCTGAAGGTGCAATCGCCTAGAGATGGTATTTTAATAAAAACACTGGTCCCTATCACCTCATTTTGTTGACACCAGGAAGGACATCCACCCCATAAAAATCTTGACTAAACTCAATAAATGACTTCCAAAGAAAATTTATCATATTTCAAGCTATGTAGTTTAAATCTTCGGGAATTCGCAGGAAAGGTTTGGTGAGTTTATTGAGAAGAAGATAGATTTTCATCCTGGGTGGCATTTAGTGTTGCACTGTCGCACACAGGAAATTATGAATTTGTAGGGTTGAAAGTTGGCTGCACTGATAACTCAACTAATTTATAATCAATTACTATTACTTACAGTTATTATTATTTAAAAAAAAAAAAAAAAGCAATATAATATTTTGCTTGGAAAAGGCAACTTTTGACCTATTTAATAATTTCTTGGTCCATGAAATTTGTAAGTCTGAAAATTTGTTGAATTAGCAAGTGTGGGGCAAGTAATTTGAAACTAATGACTTTGACATCAGTCTATCAAGTGAGAAGGGTAGAAACTAGAGTTTTTTGTTTGTTTGATTGTTTTTTTTTGTTTTGTTTTTTTGTTTTTGTTTTGTTTTTTTACTTTTTTTTAGCTTGCGGCAGATTTTTTAAAACTGAATAGTAGCAGAGATACAAAAGTCCTGAGAATTCCAGGCAAA
Organism: Euprymna scolopes; assembly: GCF_053919585.1. Taxonomy (NCBI): domain Eukaryota; kingdom Metazoa; phylum Mollusca; class Cephalopoda; order Sepiida; family Sepiolidae; genus Euprymna; species Euprymna scolopes. Next base: position 68,132,275 of record NC_136513.1, on the reverse strand, counting down.
TTAAAACAGGTGTTCAAACCTCTTAAGTAGGTGAAACTTATGAAAAACTCTTCTAAATTTAAATAATTTGAGATCGTTTTTTAATTTTAGTTTAAAACATTTTATAATAATTAGAACTAGCAAAACCTTGTGGAAATTCTACAGTGCTTTCTATATCAATCCACATAATAATATTTATTTTTAAATAATAAATGCCTCTCAGGTCAATACTAATAAAAAAAAATTACTCTTTTTCTTCTTTTGTAAAAAAATGGCTTTTCAGCAAAATAATCTTTAAATAATTGACAGGAATATATTCCTTCTTTATGTTTTTAAAACTGTGGCAATTTAATTCTTTTTAAAATGATAAATATTCTGTCTTCTTACCGTAAAAATAATCTTCAGTTAAATCAATAAAACGAATGCTACTTTTTTAAAAGTATTTAAAATTGTACTGTTTTAATCAATTGGACAACATAATTTGATTTTTAAACAATTTATTTTAAAATGAGTAAAGTCGGTATTTTTACCTTACTGCTATCAGATTAATCACCAATCACCATCTTTGCTGATTAGACGATATCATTGTGTGTGAAAGGTGATAACATATGTACGAACATGAAGTGGCTTATATAGATTAGAGAAACCTTTGAGGCATACAAATGCCTAATAGTGAATTAAAAGGTTTACTTGTGTAAATAGAAATTATAAAAGAATGTTTAAATTTTTTAAAGAATCTAAAATTAAAATAAGAACCTCAAGAAATTGTGAAATGTACACAATGTGAATTATGAAATTAGCACATTATGAATTATGAAAATTATGAAATGTGCACATTATGAAAATTAGCACATTAATTATGAGATTTGTACACACTGAAAATTATGAAATATGCACATTATGAATTATGAAATTTTTTAAATGTGCACATTATGAATTATGAAAATTATTAAATGTGTACATTATGAATTATGAAAATTATTAAATGTGCACATTATGAAATGTGTACATTATGAAAATTATGAAATTTGTACATTATGAAAATTATGAAATGTGCACATATTAATTATGAAAATTGTGAAATGTGTACATTATGAATTATTTAAAAATGAAAACTTTTGGAGCTTAAGATTGTTATTTTTTTAGTGGCGAGGGGGTAATTTTAAGCTTGTGGAAAAAATAAAATACTCATTAAGTATTATGTTCTTTTTAAATGTACACACCCTATCATAAATATTGACGGAAGGAACATAATATTTGAATGAACTCTTGGGGGGGGGGGGTCTGAGAAAATTTTAAAACATAAAAAATACATAAAAGTCAAATAGTAACACACAATAACTAAGTTAATTGTGATCTTTTAATATTTCTAGAAATTTCTGCAAAATCTAATATATAAAAGGCTATATGTCTGTCTGTCTGTATCCATATTTTCAAACTCTATCTCCTCCGAAACTAAAAGTCGCAGAGCAGCGCTAGAGGCTTCAAATGATTGCATTTTTATGGAACCACCCATTACAGTAGCTCTTTATGCTTCAGTCACAATATGCTTTGTTTGGCGTGAATAAAAAAGAACCATTTCTCTCATACTTTTCATATTGTCATAGTTCTCATACTGTTATTGCGTTAGAAATTATTTAATTTATTCTTGTCACAATCAATTTATTATTTTTATAAATCAGCCACAAGTAATAGTTCATTCCATAAGTAGGATTAATTACAAAGACAATTGTCTCATGAGTAATTATCTGCATGTGAGAGGACGACAAATATTAAGACTAAATACTAGAAAATTGAGAATCATGAATTGAACAGTCATGTTTTAATCGCTCCATCGTTCAAAATTAAGAATCTTATTCAATAAGGTTCAGCATTTGTATACGTTTGTTCACTTGACATACCTTTAAAATCCCTGTTAAAAATATGAGACCGTCTTTTCACCAAAGACGAAATGCAATGCAAAATATAATTGGAAACTAACTAGTAGTAACAATGTTACAGTAAAATAAATTGAAATTGGTTAAATATCGAATACATTGAGTTAAATAGCTTTATATACCTACTGTTTAAATTATTTTTATTTTAATGTAATTTTAATGCACATCTAATTGTTACACTTTTATGCAAATAAATTTATAAAATGTCATTCATTTTATTTTTTTAAGAATGTTTAAGTGATAATAACCATTACTTTTTACAGAACATAATTTTTATCTTAATATTATAAAACCTTACTCATGTTATTTAATGATAAATATTAGGATAATTTTCGATATTAATATTATGTAACGTTTTTTTTGTTTAAAGTCTCCTTTTTTTCATAAAGTAATTATTAAATAAAATAAGGCAATTTTAAGCCAAGAATATTAACCATTATCCATTTTGTATTGTTAAAAACATCACTTTAGATACTCAATTCATAGCAATTTACATTTCAAGCAAGATTCATATTCAGAATGTGTTTGAAATGTGTGAACAATGTGAAATTCATTTGCAGACTTATAGACACACATCTCGTCATGAAAGTTATTTTTGACTTGACTCGCATAAAAAATACACTTTATATTTATTTTAAGCTGATGGCATTTCATTCTCCATAAAAATGGTAACATCATAAAATTTAAAGATATGTGAACTTATGACAGAAAAGATTTATTTTTGAGATTTCCTTGATGAAAACAAACGCTCATTAATAATAGATTCTCACACTTTATTGTTGATAAAAAATTAGACTGTTCTAAAAAACAAAACGCAAAGTACACACCCTCTATAAAAATAGTACTTATCATAATTAAATGTTATTGCATAAAACTGGACGGAAAAGTAACAACAAATATTGTCTATGAATGCATCAAATAAACAATCACCATAATAATAATTTCACACACATTTTTGAAAAATTAGATCATCCGAGTGCGATTACTGATTAATCTGATGTCGCTAAGGTAAACAATTCCGTTGACTAGAACAGCACAATCTTAAATACATTTTCACAAAGTTATAAATTCAGTCATAGATTTCAGTTATAAAGTAAAAGTTCTTTTTGTAGAATTTTTATTTTTTTGGTTTTTATACCATAAACTGCTCATTTAAGTAGATTTTCTAAGAAAAAAAATAATCTGTAGAATAATATGCTAAATTATTTCTTACCATGCTCACAATGTTTCGATCGATGTGACCTCCAACCTTCTTCTGATGCGTCTTGTTGAACTGCAAAATGTGTATTGAATTGTGAATAGAACTCTTTAATTACTAGTTACTTGTTCTCATTCTGTTGGGCATCATAAAAGTCTTAATTCTTACTTGTATTCTTAGTATCACTTGTCGTGAGACTTGAATATTTACCCTATATAATACTGTCATTGGAAACTTATTACTTAACACTTTATTTGTTATGTAGAGTTTATGTGGACAATACATGTATAAATACTAGCAGGACCTGTGTCTCAGCATTGTTCAAATAAAATTTTAAAAAAATATTTAATTAAAAAAGTATCTACAAAAAAGGAATTTCCTAAAAAATGTAATTTTTCCTACAATAAAATGAAGTAAAGAAACCATATTTAATGCCTTAGAGTATTTTCTGTCCCACACTCCCTGCAAGCTTAAAATAAAATTTAGTTTAAGGTTAAGTTAATTTAGGTTAAAAAGAAAACTTTGGTTTATATTATGTAGATTGTCTGTTAAAGTTCATTATCATCAATTGGACTTAACCATATTCTGATGTGGTCAAATATTTTTATTTTGTGCAAAGTGGTCGGTGTTTTCATAATCCTCATCACTATCAGAAATTCAAGAAAAACGAAAATAATTACCAAAGTAATTCCGTACTTTTGCAAAACACACTTTAGGAAATGCTTTAAGTAGTGATTTTAATTAATGAAGTGTTCTGTTGTTTCCCTATTGGAACTGTAAATGCAGTGGAAAAAGTGAGATCATTTTATTATATAGAAGATAATTGTGTTCTCATAAGGTCCCCATATTGTATTAAATTCTATAATAGGTCTCTTTAGGTGAGCATTGTTGCTCAACATAAATGTTGCTTTTCCCCCCATATGTGATCAGCCACACCTGACTTTTCACACATTATCGTTTCCTGGTGTTCATGCTACCCACTAGGAGAAAGGCTAAAAAGCCTTAATTTTAGTGAATGACATGTCTCCCCTGTGTGTACATCCGTTGTGAAAATAATATCAACGGTGAGGATAGTAGTCTGAATAATCCAAATTATCAGTCCTCATCTCAAAATTTCGAAACATTAATACTTCTATCATTGGTTAAAAAGATTTGATTGCGGTTCCTTCTCTAAAAAATAATTCATTAATTTGTCTAACATCCATTCCTATACAAAACTAAACAAATGAGTAAATTCATTATTTTAAAAATTACATTTTTTAAGAAACGGATTTATTCTTATTCTGTTAATATGTAAAATATTCCATTCAATCGAATGCCATTAAGTTTAATTGACTCAATTAATTCCATTATTTAAATTGTATTTTTTTTTATTTGTATTGGAATTTCAATTTTAAGCATACAATTTAATTACTTTAAACGATACATTATGAAAATCGTTTGTATATATGTATATTTTTATATATGTAGTATAATTTTCGCCTTAATGGTCTATTGTGTATTGTGTGAGCTGATATTTAAGCAACATTAACACGACAACAACCAATCCAATGGCTTCCTCTATTTTCACCATGACATCCATCTGACATTTGTAAATTCGTTTTTGCGTACAAATTCAAAAGCCAATCCTGAACTTAAAATGAATGTCTTTTTAAAGGGCTTTTAAACTCGAACTCTTGCTTTATCATTTACAAATCAACTACAGAAAAATAAATGAATGATTCTATATTTTTTTACAGTTTACACTAAATCATCATCATCATCATCATCATGTTCAGTTTATATGTTTTGACCCTTTTAGAAATTGACCTCCTTACTAACTCTTCTCTCGCTAGGTCATTATTTATCCCTTAAGTCCATCCTTATCACCTCCTCTCATGTTTTCCTTGGCCTACCCTTCCAACTGACCCCTCTACATTGTTTGTTCTATATCTACTGTTATATAGTCTGGTTCTCTCTCTCTCTCTATATATATATATGTGTGTGTGTGTGTGTGTGTGTGTGTGTGTGTGTGTGTGTGTGTGTGTGTATTTCTTACATGTTATCATTATATATTACATGGGCTTGTGTATCGTCTAGTGGTGTCCATAACAGTGTCTTTGTCTTTTCTAATGAATGCGTAATGAACACGGAGTATAGAAATATTCATCATGTTCTGCATGTATATAAAATGTTTATTGTCAGTGCGGGCATTTCTTCACATTGTGAAGAAATGCCCGCACTCACAATGAACATTTTATATACATGCAGAACATGATGAATATTTCTATACAGTAGTTAACAACCGTGACACATAAACTATTATAGACAGCTTTTCTTACAATCAAACGGATAGCAATATGTCTGCTTGTCACAGACCAAAAGGCACACATACCTTCTTATTTGTTTAAACCACAAAAACCGCCATAACAACGAGTTATATTTTACATGGTCTTTATTACCTATTTGCAAAAACGTAAAAGAAGCTAGAAACACTTGGTGAACGTGTAACCAATGAATATATAGAAATACTTCTAAACAACTCGAATTTTTAGTCAGGTTTTAAACATGACCACAACTAGAATTTTTAGTCAGCTTCTAAGAATGCAGTTCAGAATGGAAAAATATGCACTGCATGAGATGAAGATGGGAAAACAACAATTGATGACATAGAATTACCCAATCGAGATGTGAGAACACATATCTAAGTATCACTAAATATGAAAATGATGGTAAGTACAGAATACTTGAGAACAAGAAAACTTTTGAAAACAAAGTTATATAGTAGAAACCTAATTAAAGGAATAAATACTATACTTATATCTATAGTAAAATACTTTGGACATTTTATAAATTGGACAAGACAAGAACTGGATCAAAAAAATAGGAAAATAATAACCATGCACAAAACACTGCATTTGATCGTTTTTGGAGTTAACTCTACACACATATCCATGCACTCAAAAGTTAACTCTACACACATATCCATGCACTCAAAAGTTAACTCTACACACATATCCATGCACTCAAAAGAAGCGAAATAAGAAATGTCCATTATTAAACTAAGATGAAACCCATTCTGCTAATTTAGGTGTGTGAAATAAGAATTAAACTTTAATGATTTAACATTAATGGTAAATATGAAAAATCTTCGTTTTTAAAGTAATTTCCATTCAATAATTATGTAAAGATTAAAGTAAAATACATTAGTTTCACCATCTTTGACTCATTTGATAAACACATAGTATTTGCGTTTGTTTAAAAATCAATATTTTTTTATATCTGAAAACATATACAGACAATAAAAACTATGCGCCAAATATATCTATAAAATATGATGTCTTTGTCTGATGGTGCAATTGAAAATAATACTCTATTTCAAAATCAAAAATAACTTTTCTTGAGTTAATTTTTATAGGAATTCAATAGTGCTACTAATTTTGTATTAGATGCTTTTATAATAATGTTGTGAATTTTGCATTAATGCTGGACACTCATAAACAACAAAGACGTTTTACTTTATTTTCTGAAATATAGAAATAAAAATTGTAATAGGTATTGAAGCAGTAGTACCACGACCACCGAGATATAGAAGGCCTGAAAAATGCCTGCTGGCAATGTAGGTAAGATTTTTCAAACTATCACTGTCGATACTATATGAGGGCATTTTTAAAAAGATTTAAAACATGTTAAAAAAGAAAATAAAAGGAACCCAATTCGATTAATAATGAAACTGAACTTTATTTAATATAAAATATAAATATTATGTAAAATTACGTAATTTTAAAGCAATATACAATCTAATCTATATATCTATAAAAGTGTGTGTGTGTGTGTGTGTGTGTGTGTGTGTGTGTGTGTGTGTGTGTGTGTGTGTGTGTGTGTGTGTGTACATTTCCCTACACAATATCTCTGTCAATTTTCAGTCTACAGTTGATCAGAAAATGACGTCACATTCACTAGCCTACTTTCTCGGTAGCCATGGTAGTACACAGAAGTTCTCATTCATTTCAGTCACTGCTGCGTTTGCGCGTGACTCATGATATAATATCCTTGGAAAATGTGATTGTGTGAAATAGTGAAAAAAATACAAATGTAAGAATGTGTAAGATGTGAATTCGTTTCTATACAACTAAACATTGGTTTAAATGCGGAAGAAAGATAGAGAGTTCTGCCGTCGATTTCAGTTGAAAGATGAAAATACTGTTGAAAGGAATGCTTCAAGTAGATATCTAAAAAAAAAACATGAAAAATATATATAATATGCTAACGTATTCCTTGTTCATACAAAATTATCACCGTTCACAAACATTGAACAAAAGAGGTAAGGGCCTCCAATAGTCATTGTTAATTAATTTGATATCACTAAATTAGAATAAATTCTGACTTTTCCTATTTTATAATATATTGTTCCAAGGTTGAATTCTGTCGTTCCATAGACTAAAACAGTACAATTTTAAAGAAATACATTTCAAAGAGTGGTTATATTATAGATTTGAAAAATATTTAGCTGACGATTACTTTTATGGAATAAGAAAGGGTCATATTTTTATTAATAATATTAACCTTGATATATATTATTAAGTATTATTATTATTTACAAGAAATTATACAGATTGATGTAGAAATCGCCATGGAATTTCCATGAGGTCCTACTAGTTGACAAATATTGTCTCCATTTCATCTTTTTTTAAACACTCTCTCTCTCTCTCTCTCTCTCCCTCTCTCTCTCTCTCTCTCTCTCTCTCTCATTATATGTTCAACTGAGCTCCAATCTCTAATTCTTTCTTGTAAAGCATTCACAGAAAGAACTCGCTTTATTACTAATGAGAAAAACTTTCACTTTTTCTTATGTGTGCCTAGTATCAAACGAAATGTCCACAAACGGAGCTTCTTTTCAAGGGCTTTCAATTACCCTGGGACTGCTTCCCTGCAGGTTACATCATCATCACCTTCAAATCGAAGATCAAGAGATTCCTGTTATGAACCGTCTCAACTGATAATTCCAGCTTAGTCCATTCCATAAATCTTTTTTAACCTCTCATAAGGCTCTTTATCTCAATTGACAACCATTCCACATCGTTAACCCTTGTCCTCGAATAATATTTGGCCTAGGTTAATGGTGATTCCTTTAGAAAAAAACAAAAAACAATAGCACTCCCTGGAAGCTTAAGCATTTTAGATTTGATAATGATAGATGATTTCTACAAACAGTTAATCATAATTTCAGAAAAACCTCAAATATCCAACTTGTTTTTGCTCCCTAAACATTTTAACATTTAATTGCATGATACAACAACGGCCAACATTTAGTCGGTAACCTTTTCAAAAAAGCAAATATTTTTTCAGGTCAAAATTAGTCGTACTCTAATTTTTCTAAGGTCAATAGTGGGTGGGTTAACAAACTTGTCTTACAAACCAGTTTCATTCTCATTATGGCCACCCAGATAATAAATAACAAAAGAATCAATGATGACAATGTGTGAAACTCATGATATTTTTCTATCCACCATATTGAACATTATGAACGTGGTAGCAGAAAATAAACTGCAAAATTATGTTTTTAAAATCTGCGACATTTGCATATATATATATATATATATATATATATATATATATATATATATATATATATATATGTGTGTGTGTGTGTGTGTGTGTGTGTGTGTGTGTGTATATATATATAGGGTGTTTTCGTTAAAATATATAGCTTAGATAAATGAAAAATCCTTCACACACACAAACACATGCATATATATATATATATATATATATATATATATATGTATAAATTTTCCATTTATCTAAGCTATATATTTTAACGAAAACACCCTATATATATATATATATATATATATATATATATATATATATATATAAACAGTAAATGTGCATGTGCGCCTGTGTGTTAATATTTAACCGATAAACTCTTAAACTACTGGTCACATAACACTGAAATTAACAGGAAATAATAATCATATATGAATGATAGTTTATAACAAGTAAAATATTTGTTTGGATGGAGCACTAAATGTTCTGTTTTCAATTTTCGCTGATGGCACCCAAGTCATTGTTTTTTAACTTTTGAAATCACTACTAAATATTAGGTACAATATAATATTCAATAGAGAATTGGCTCTGTAATAACAAATATGAAATCTGCATGAATTAAAGTATATTTAAACATATTTTATGGCTCGGCAAGGCCGTAACCTCCCTCTCCTACTAGTATATATATAAAATAGATACAATTTTCCCTTCTATAAAAAAATATTATAGCAATAAAAACAGACGCCACATATACATTCACTATGACCACATTACCTGCCAATATATGATGCATGTTTTTCGGTTATTATCCCTCAATTTAATTCAATATACTAAATATACTAAATAATTCCGAGGAGAATCACTCTCCCAAACAAGTCATACTTACAGGTATACTTCCTCAAGATACTTCCTCACTCATTATTATGTCCTCCTCTTATCTCAGTTTAAACCATTTATAAATGTCATAGGGTTCATATTACATGTGTTCGTGATTATTTTATTTTATCGTTTCGTTTTCTTAACAGTCGGCTAGTACTCATTCTTCCTTTCATTTAGTTTTTTTTTTTTTTTTTTTTTTTTTTGCTTCCAGCACTTTGATTCGCTGCCCAGATTCGTTCCACGGTTTAAGAGATTGCAATTTTTCGAACACATTCAGAATGATTTTACTAAAATTCAATATGGCTTCCCTCCTTATTCCGTTCGACAAAAACATAAAACCCTCCGCTTACCACACATAGCAATACGAAACAGACTTTCTAACTGCTTACCACAAACAATACGCACAGTTTTATTACTTTCTTTGAAGCATATATTACAAAACTGTTCATTTCCTCTGAATATATGACTTTTCATATCGACCAGAGTTACGAATTCTTTAACGCCTGTAAGTAAATGATGAAGTTGTTTTTCTCGCTGGCTGCTAGTCAGTTTCACATGAATACCAGCTTAACACTTTCACTGTTTTTCTCTACTAATCATTTACGTTGAAACCATTCTTTTTCTAAACTTTCTCAGTCATATCACAACAAAGACAGAAATACTGTGAGTTTGTTTTTTTTTCCGTATAACAAACGCAATAACTATGTTTCATATTATCCCTTGACGGGGATTCAATAAGATTGAGCATTAACCACAAATCGTTGCCAATATAATTTCTGTGTAACTTCTACCAAACTGTTGCAGTTACATTTCGCAACTAGTTATCATTAATCAGAAATGATTTCTCCAGGGTATTCATCGTAAGGCACAAACAAAAGTTGATGTAAATGTAAACCCAAATGGAACTTAATTTTAACTCATTTTTCTGTTAAAAATTATTCTTTGTCATTGCACTGTATTTTTTAAATATTTTTTATTTCCTTCACAGACAATGAATTGAAATTCTTGTCTTTATTTGACTCTTACGATTATTATGAACAACGCATGTACGTATGCACCTTACAAATAGCTACGCCATTTGAACGTTGCTTTAAAGGCATCCATGATGTAAAACAGAATATTAGTTTTGCATTTTCATTATTTTTTTTATGCTGAAATAATTTTTTTTATGAGAGTCACTGAATTCAATAACATTAATAATTACCTCAGTCTATGAGGATTTCTAAAATAAGGAAAGATTGGAAATAACGAAAAACAAGCAGTTTCAACATTTTAGAATACTTATTCCGGACATATTTATTGTTAACTCGGTCTAGGAGGACTTCTCAATGAAAGACAACAAAAATAGATACTGTATTTTAAAATACTATTTAATCTTTTTTTGTGTGGAAACTAGGGGCGCTTACTGCTCTTTTTATGGACAGCTCTGGGGGCTGACAATTTCATTTTTCATCATCTAGGAAGAAAAGTAATTCAAGTTGAAAGCAGGAATTACATTTTTTCCCATAACATTCTTAACTTAGCGCTTCGTAAAACAAAAGAATTACAATTTCACTAATTTACAAAACGAACATATTTCTTTACTAACGTTTTCTTTACTATTGCTCTGAAATAATACCAGTTCACAAGTGCATGCAAAAAACAAAAAACAAACAAGGTTCCAGGTGAATTTCCTCACTGAGGAGGAGTGCACACGTATGTACAAACATAAACAAATTTTAGCAATTCAATTAGTTTGCAATCTTTGCTCTGGAGAAGGGTCCTGCTATATAACTGAAAAAGTTGAAACAGTTATGTAAAGTTAAGTATATGTATATTTCTATGTACAGGATTAACGCCTTAACTAATAAACCGATCATTATAAATCTTAGAAAACTACTGCTAGATGTAAGGGATCGTAATGTGTGCTATATTTAGTTATATTCAAAGTGGATAAAAAAGGAAGTAGAATCTCTTCATGAAAATTAAGGTAACATCGATTTTTGTGAAATCTAAAGAATAAATATTAGATATCAATTAATAAATATTCCGAAAATTTCGGTTTCTTTGGAATATTTTAAAGAATTTACAAAGGGCACATTAAAAATTGAAACATTTTAAATCTGCATTAAAATTGATCCATAGTCATTAGACACCAATTAAGCAAGATTCTCCGAATTTCATTTTCTTGTTAAGAAGTTTTAAGTTTTAAATTTTAGACATTTCCTACAATACTAAATTATATAATGAATTTTAAATAAAATTGAAATGAAGGTTCCACGCAGACTGCTTAATATCATAATATCTTGATTTTAATCATAAGGCAACATAAAAGTGGTGCAAATTGGTTCTGTTCAAGGAATTAATTTTATCCATCCTGCGTCGAGTAGCCTTCTAGTTTGATATAAATTTACTTGACAACATAAAGTGTATGACGTCATTTAAGGTTTTCTTTAGTGCCCCCCTCCCACACTTCATAGATCACACTGTTTTTCAAATTCATTTCCACATTTAAATATGATGAGCACAAACATCAAATCAATCATCTTAAATCACGGATATCCATATATGTAAAAGAAAATCGTGTATCCAATCTTTGTCTTGATTACAGCATGTATATATATATATATATATATATATATTATATATATTATATATATATATATATATATATATATATATATATATATATATATATATATATATATACCTTTCTGGTACCTAAGGTACTTAAGCTTTTATGCATTTTTATTCTCATAGCATTATACGCTAGTTAACATGCCGCAGAATGGATCTTGTAATCTTAAACTTATTAATAGTTTTTCTTTTTAGATTTTATGATTTAATTCATCTCTTTTTTTTTTTTCATATATTAGAAATAGTACCGTATTATTTTACATTTTTTTTATTGGGGAAGTGGTATTATCGACTGGAGAGCCATGTATTAAACAGCTGTCCTGTTTTTAAATCTCCGAAACAGCTACATGGTAAGCAGCTGATGATCCCCGTTTTCTAATTACAAAATTTTAGCTAAGATTTTCTCTTTCCATCCTCATGTAGTTAAATTCTGTTTTAAAATTGAAGACTTTTGCGAAATCGGCTTATGCAAATGCTAAGTATTTCTATCTAACAGTTTTAGTAAATGCTTTTTTTTGTTGTTGTTGTTTTTCTTCCTCATATAAATGAGTTCTGTTTTGTCATCATAAACATTTTAAAAGTCGGATTATGTAGGTGCTAAGTCTGCGATAGATTAAAGTTAAACTATTTTTTTTTCGTTCCGGGAATTTAAACTGCATTCTTTATTTTTATTTTTGCATTTTTTTATTCAAAGCTTCTTTAGACTATATATATATATATATATATATATATATATGGAATGAGACATGTATGTGGGCACCACCAAATATTGGCAAGTTCCCCTTCCGCATCTATGAGTGATTATGCAAGAGTGAAACTTGGATTGAAGAGCTACCTACGTGCACGGTCGCTCAACATCAATCTAAAGAAATTGCAAACTTCTGTCAAGAAGTGGCATTCATCATTTGTGTGAGTGAATTTAGAGGAATGTGTACAAGAGAAGAATGTGTACTCACGAATGGGGGTGAATGGATGAGGGTATAAAAGCAGTTATATGAATGCATGCAAACTTGCGTTTGAATGGACACCTTCGTTCATGCTGATATTTGTATGCGCTTATTTCCTGCAGACTTCAGTATTTCTGCCTATCCAGCAAATTTTAAATGTCACATGTGACACCAAAATGGTAATAAATGATTAGTTTATACAACTTCCAAGAATATATATATGTGTGTGTGTGTGTGTGTGTGTGTGTGTGTGTGTGTGTGTATAATGTCAATTTTACGCATATATGTATATAATTATACATATATTATTATATATATATAATTATACATATGTATATATCTATTAAAGTGAGAATATGTGTGTATGAGGACACTTTTAAATCTATATACTCAACGAATGTTTTATCTATAGCCCTGAAATTTGGTATATAGAGTATTCAGACAAGTGCAAAACATTTTAATACGTTTTCATCCGGAAATGGGGTTGTTAAGATGTAAAAATTTAAAAATTGGTACGTGGGAGGCCACCGGACTTTTTTTTGTTTTCAACTGTTTTCAACTATTTCATGTTTCCATTTGTTTGTGCCGTCGTGAAATATGACAGCTTCCTTGTGTTAAGTGTGAGTTGGTTTACAAACACTCTTTAAAAGTCACGTCAAGCGGGTGTTATAGTAATTTTACTTGACTCACTGTTTAGGTTTCAGTCTCAGCTCGATTTACTTTTTTTTACTTACAAGAACTCTTTAAAAATAACATAATGCTTGCATGCACATGTCTCAGTTTCTTTCCGTTTTATTTACTTCGTTTTTTTAAATGAAATTTAACATTACATTTAATACCTACGGTATTTTTGTTTATAATAAATAAGAATTCTGCATTAATTAAAATATAATATTTATGCATATTTTACAACCGGGAAACGCCGGGCAGTCTGCTAGTATATATATATATATATATATATATGTATATGTATATATATGAAATAGAATGGGGGCGGAAGGACCTGAATACTCAACGTTTCGTCCGATTTATGTGGGCTTTTTCAAGAGGGATGGTCGCATAAATCGGGCGAAACATTGAGTATTCAGGTCTTTCCGCCTACATTCTATTTCATATCGTTGGATTTAATCCAGCTCAACAATCATATATATATATATATATATATATATATATATATATATATTCTCTATAATATAAAGCTGAACGCTGTGTGTGCGTGTGTGTGGTCACGAATAGGCTCCTATGTGGTTGACTATTTTAAAATACTGATTACATATAATGATAGAAGATGTATCGAGGATCAGGAATGGGTATGTTTGATCTGGAAGAACGGTTGTTCATAACAATTGTGGGGTCTGCATTCGCGCCTGGCCCCCAAAGTATGAAAATAAAAAATTAAAAAAAAAACGTTTACAAGGGTTTTTGATATAGATGTACATAAGAATACTTTGATAAGTATGTATCAACTTAAATAAGGATGGTATAATAAAATTGTGGGGTCTGCGTTCGCGCCTGTACTCCATGGAAATATGGCACAAACTTTAACAAAGACTTTTCATATCTATTTGCATAAGTATACTTTGATAATTATGTTTCAGTTTGAAGAAATATGGTATAATAAAATTATTGGGTGTTCGTTCGCGCCTGACCTCCATAGAATGTAAATATTTCACAAAGTTTAACAAGGTTTTTTAAAAAGCGTTAGGGTCCACAATAACAACTTAACTTTAATCTTAATTCACGTTAGCTTTTATTTATTTTTTTTAGTTAAATCATATTGTGTGGAATAAATTCACCTCATAAATTCACGTTCTTATTAAAGTGAAAGCAAAAAAAAAAGTCGGAACTTTAGACAATTCTCAACACAAATTTTGCATAACTGTTTTTTTTTCCTTCTCCACTTGCACGTGGCACTCTTTTGAAAATAGATAAATAGATAAATAATAAACAATAAGAACGTTACTTGTTATCGTGTCAAAAGAAGGAAAAAATCCTGCTCACGTGATTATGGGTCTTTTTAAAAACATTTGCATAACCTTTTTATTTTTATTTATATATCTGTTTAACCTTTTTTGTCAGTGTACTAGAAGGAATTCAGTTGATTACAACCCTTTCTGCATGTTCTTTACATTACAATAGTATAACCCTGAATCCGACGGCACAATACTACACCGTTCAATACTGTAAAACTGAAACGAAGCTGTCCTGCTTGAAAAGGGCGCCATTTTCCTCTTATTCATATTTATATCGATTCTTTGCTTTAAAAAACTAAAGTAATTACGCGTTTACTTTTTAATATCCCATTTTGCTGTTTCGGATTATTTTACTAAACTAAGTAAAGCTTCATTATTTTTCAAAACTGTTTTTGTTTCTTTGTTTATCGATATTTCGTCGATATTATTTAGTAAGAGTGTTTAGCAGAAAAGCGAACAAACGACTACCTGAAAAAAATAAATATACAAGAAATAAATGTTACCATAGCCAATAAAAGTTCAGTTTATATTTTTTTTGTTTTTTTTTAAATAGTTTTTAATGCTCTTTACTTGAAATAATTTCAGCGAACCGAAATTAAAACAAAATTTGAGGTGATGACTACTTAAATGAATTTTTATATAAACTACATATACCATAATCGAATATTCCTCAAGCACAAAATAACTGAAAACATTAAAATATGTTTATAAATATTCCTTACGTTGATGGAACTCTCTTAAATTGTTAACAAAGAATGCCCAGGTGCCCCTCCTTCAAATTGAAAAGGGAGCTCTCCATTTCAAAGTCGCTACCATTTTGATTTTTTTTTTAACCGGTTTGTGAAAATACAAACCAATGAACTTTTCTACCATAAAAGTAACTTTTATTTACTATGTTAACATTTGTTTCTTGTATATTCATATTATATATATATCATTTTCTCTTTGTAAGAAAACATCATTTTGTTGGTCACTCTTGGCTATGAATGGGAACAAAGTGGATACAAAAAAATATATTTTCGCAAAAATTATCTTTACTTTCATCATATTTCGCTGAGAGTAAAATTTTTGAGTATCAAAACCTATCTCTTTACAACCCCCACCTTTTCATAACCTATCATACTTTCATCAATCACAGTCCATTTTCTGTAGGCTGTTTTTGAACCCAGTCAATTACGGGTACTTCTGCTAGTATATATATATATATATATATATATATATATATATATATATATATATATATATATATTATACTTGTATATTTTGGCAGCAAGTCATATTATACTTATATATTATACTTATATATATTATACTTATATATTAAACATATATGTATATTATACATTTTATATATGATATATATATTATGCATGTTTATATATATATATATATATATATATATATATATATATATATATACGTAAATTATGCATATGCCTATATACATATTCGTATGTATATATATATATATATATATATATATATATATATATATATATATATATATATATACACGAGCAAACAGTTAATAAGACGTTTAAAAAAAACTCTTTGAAATGAGTTAAAACATATTTAATCTGAAAAAGGAAACACTACATAAGTGGATAGTCTTTAATCCGCTGAGTTTCGAAGAAATACTTTCCTTCTCATCAGAGGGTAGGAATTAGCAAAATGCAGGATCGGATTTTGCATGCAAAAGTATTTGATGAAATAACAAGTAAGTCAAAGATCTTACTTGATAACAAAAAAAGTGAAGCAGAGGGAATATGGTGGAAAAAAAAGGTGATTACACATGAATGGATAGTCTGGTGGAAGATAAATAATCCAGTGACGGTAAAATCCAAATATATAACTTAATATATATAGGTAAATTATGCATATACATATATACATATTCGTATATATATATATATATATATATATATATATATATATATATATATATACCAGTGGTGAAAAAACCGGACTAGAGTGCTCAATGTGTAGCCAGAGCAGTATATAGGAAATTTATTACTGTGAGTCCAGAATGAGTTTACAAGTTGTTTCAGCTAGGGGAAAATCCTCAAAAAGAAGAGAAAATATCCAACTAGCATCGTCAGAAGATGAAATATCCAACTAGCATCGTCAGAATTCATAGATGGACCTTCTATGTTCCATCTATGAATTCTGACGATGCTAGTTGGATATTTCCTCTTCATTTTGAGGATTTTCCCCTAGCTGAAACAATATGTAAACTCATTCTAGACTCACAATAATAAATTTCACATATATATATATATATATATATAATGTTTTTATTATTTCAACCTCGGGGATTTTTAGCCTAATCATCTCCAATTTGCAATGTTTTAATTCATATTTTGAAATAAAGAAAATTTGATTTTTAGACTTGTCTGGTCCGGAAATGGTTGATCATGTCCATATGTTTTGCTTAATTCGTTAACAGGTGTTTGTCCAATGATTATTTTTTTTATCTTATATTCCAGATTAAAGTAAATATTTCAAAAAGAAACTAAGGAATAGAAAAGATTTTATATATCTAAAAAAAAAATCTTTATTTTCCTCCCTCCCCCACACACACTCACTCTCTCTCTCTCTCTCTCTCTCTCTCTCTCTCTCTCTCTCTCTCTCTCCGTTTATTTCCGAAACTAAATAAAATGATCATCTGAAAATGATATTCTAATTAGGATAAACATAGAAGAAACGATCACTTAGATGTAAAACTGACAAAATCAAAAGGGGAAATTTTTATTTGTTGAGAGTGATTGAAATAATCTATAATTTTTACATTTTTACATTAATCTTGATATCTGATTGTTTTTTGTTGCTTTTTTTTGAGGGGGGGGGCTGTAGGTGAAAAAATATTTATGTCAAAATATAAACAGTAATAACTAATAAACATTTTCCTTTTTATTCATTTCAGGTTTTGGGCGTGATAACTGGGGAGAGGAACCTCGCAGGCAGAAGATAGAATTCATGAGTCCGACATCTTATTGGTATCAGTGTGGCGTTAACATACCTTAATTGAATGCAAGAACTGAAGGAACTTTTAAGACTAAATTATATGTCACTAAAATAAAAAAAAAAAGTATGTGACAAAGTCATATTTTGCCATGCAAAGACAATTTCAAAGACAATTCCAAAAAAAGCGTGGAAAATTCAACGGGAAAACCTAATCACTAAAATAAAAAAGGTTCAAAATTGAGAAAACAAAAAGTGAATGATTATAAAAAAAAAACAAACAATAATAGATTTAAAATGGATTCAAAATATTATATTATTCTATAAATGTACATATACTTGTTGGAGATATGAGAGGTGTGTGTGTAAGCGGTAATGTTTTGCCTGTATATAATTATGTGAATGAATTGAATATGTGTGTGTGTGCGCATGCACGCATGTGTGTGTAATTGTGAATTATGAATAAAAGTAATAATAACTATGAATCTATTTGTATACAGAAGTGACATCTGCTTAATGTATCTAAACACAGTTATCTGAAAAAATGATTTTGAAATATGGAAATCGTTTTGCAAATAATAGTAAAAATTCTATCTAGTCAGTTACATGTATGTATGCATGTGTGACATATATATATATATATATATATATATATATATATATATATATATATATATATATAATGTAATTACATGTGCTTATATTCTACGATTTTTACAGTTTAATTGCATTTTTTTATTCGTCAAAGAGAAATTAAAATGGACCAATACTTTTCTACCCAACAAACTTGGAATACAATGAAACTGCCACTCATAGAATATAAACTCATATAATATATTCGATCTATCGATATTAAGCACATCCACCTCAATGTTGACAACATGGCTGCACCTACCATAAGTGCCCTAACGTATTGATGATTGGAAATTGTTATGTGTGTGTGAAAGAGTTGGTATCAATGAAATTAAATTTCTGAAAAAAAAAAAATGAAACGGTTAATGTATGGAAGAAGCTGATAAGCATTAAAACAAAATAAGAATATTGGCACACAAGCATGTTTGCAACGTTCATGAGTTCTGATGTTTTGGCTTCATGAAGTGTTCATCATGCCGAGAAAAACTTGAATGAATATTTATGCTGGGAAATGTGGCTAAATGAGCGGAGAAATGAGACTGTTATGTGCTGATTACAGCCAGAAGGTGAATTTACTCCTTGAAATATATATATATATATATATATATATATATATATATATATATATATATATATATATATATATATATATATATATATATAAGATAATATATATACCGCTCCCCATTTGGAGGTACTAAATTGGTCAAAGGGAAAATTATTCCCAACTCGCATTTAGGTAAAAATGCATTTTTGTATAATTCATTCAAAAAATGTATAGTGAAAACAAAAACAAATTATATATATATATATATATATATATATATATATATATATATATATATATATTGCCCAAATCTCATGATGATTTCACCATAAAAATCGAAATGTCAGAAATCATAAATTCTTTAAATATGTGTGTGTCTCAATATGTTTAACTAATTTGTTTTCATGCTTATAAAATTTTATTTCCTTCATACATTCCATATACTAACGATTTCACACACATAAATAAAAGTTGTTTTACATGTAACCGTAGCCGCATCACCCCTTCATGACATACTTAAATAAAATTAAATAATGGAAGCATAAAAATTCAGATTAATTTGAATATTTGTTTATAAAATTCTAAATTTAATTAAATTTTATTTTCTTTAGAGAATATTAATTGAGTAAGGAATAATTATATCAATATTAATATTAATATTAAAATTAATTAATAATATTAATATTAATTAATTTGATCATTTCCTACTATAAAGTGGATATTACACACTACTTAACAAGTTTGACTGTTCAGCACTAAAATATAAATTTGTTAAGTTTTGGACTTTCATTCTAATCCGTTTGGAGTTCAATTGTCTGTTCAAAGTCATTTTCATTTTTCAAGTTTTTATCAGATATGATTTCTGCAGGCTATTGGAGTTATTCCACATTACTCCTTTATAATATTTATTGCTTTACATCAGAAAAGAAAAATAATTGAATTACATATTTGATGTAACTGTAAAGTTGATCATAAATAATAACATAATATACCAATTGATGCATTAAAACAACTTACAAATAAAAAAATAGGTATTACTTATTGTGTATATAACTTATATAGTTATATACGTTTCTATAGTTAATTTTTCATATATTATTGTATGTATGGGAATGAGGATCAGAAGATGGGTGTAAATATGTGTGTTTACATATATTTAAGCAATTTTGCATATATGTATACGTGATGGTTGCTAATGTTCCCTGGATTTTCTTGTTTCAGTATTTACATTTTAAATATTCCAAATGTAAACTGCAAGAAAGATTATGGAGAAAAAAAATGAATAACTTCTTGTATCTATGGGATTATCATATGACTGAAAAATTCCAGTTTTTGAAATAATTATTATTAAAATAATTTCAAAAGGAAACGAATCAGAAATTTTCCCAAAATTAACCTGCTCATTTTTTTATGTCTGTATTACAAAACAGCAGAACAAACAGTTACCAAATAATTTTTTCTTAAAAAAAGAAAAAGATATTATATAAAAAGCTTTAAATGCCTCAAATATTTGCCTTCCTCTCCAGAAAAAAGATAATCCCATACATATCGCAAAGGAAAAAAATTGAAAAATATCTATGGATTACTTTTCTTTTTAATTCGCATTCCATTGAACCCCACCCATTACATTAGTTTCAATCCATATATAACGCTGTTATTTATTTAATAAAATTTTAGCAATAATTCAGTATAATATATTAACCAACCAGAAGATTCCCATTATTTTATTTTTATTATATTAAAAACTAAAAAAGATTTTTTTACCATTTTCTATACCTATTTTTCTTCCTTTTTTAACATAGCAATTTATATATTAATTGCTTTCGAATAAATAGTTATAGTTAAAATTTAAAGAAAAAATTTTCTAACGAAATAATAATGAGTTAAATTGTGCAATTTTCTTTTGAAGTAGGTGTAACTTTCTTTAAAAATTATTATTTTAAGTATTATACAGTTTTGATTTAAACAAAATAGAGACTGGTTTTCTGATTTAACTTGTGTAGTTTAAAATCAAAGTAGTTAAAATTGGATAAGATTCTGAAATAAAATACATTTTAAAAACAATTGAATCATCCTGACTAATTGTATAAAAAGGGACCGAGTTATATACAAACTTATAAAAGAATACATTTCTGCATATTATAAATATATATAGTTGCTGCAATAAATCGCTTAATGAAAGTTTATTACAATGAAAACCTTGAATAGGAATTTATATTTTTCAAAATTTCTTGCAGCTAATTAAAACAAAAAATTATAAACTGATATAAAATTTAAAATATGGAATCATAAAATTGTATAGAAAAATGCTAAAATTGTTAAAAAGCAATGTTTTAATAAAACATAAAAAGCAATGAAAAATGTTCGATGCTTTTTTTTCTAAAGAAATTGAAAGATTTTTCATGGCAATATAAATAATTATCTGTAAGGCATGTTTTATAATATAAGATCATACAAATAAACAATACCCTCCCTTCAAAATTCTGTGTCCTTGAAATATTGTATATTTTTTAATGTTGTTTGTGTTTACTGGTTTGAATCTATCTTAAGAAAATCAATAAAATGACAATTAAGTATTTGAGTGGACACAACAAAAACTTTTATTTTTGACCATTATGAATCACTTTCTAATACTTTTTTGCAGACCTTATTTGGTCTGGCTGTTTTTAAACATATCACATCTTTATGCTTGTTCTTTAAACTGGGATCCTGGATATGACCTTAAACTATATTCGATGGTGAGGCCCCAGCTTGCGGGCTTTGGGGAGTGTGGAGCTACCCTTTAATTGCCATTGCTCCCAGGTCCACTCTGACCCGGAGTAGTAGTATCTGTTAGGGTCCCAACTATGGGTTAAATAGAAACCAACTTGAAAAACAAATATATTCTATTAAAAAATTTTTCTTCCAAATCACTGGATTCGGCATTAAATAACCTGAAACGGGTTGATACGCCGTAAAACAAAACCAACCAACCAACAACTTTAAACTAGATGTACCATTAATATGTAATTATACACTTCAGATTGATAACATAAGGTAAATATCAGCAATTGTATAGATATGTAGATGCTCCGTTTAAATATAATTCTATTTCATAATATAGCTTACTCTGCCTGGATAGAACTACATGATATTTTTTAATAAATTGTAATGAAATACGTTATTATAGTTTTATTAACATATTTCTGTAATTACAATTGAAAATTCAGTAGTCAAAATTTGATGTTTTAGTTTAAATGTTATTTAGGCTCGACTTTTAAAATCTCACAAGATAAATTTATATGCTTTTTTTTTTTATACAGTGATCACCACTTATCAAGGCCCGGAAGCCACTCAGGGATAAGGGTTATTGCAAGTACATTACGTTAGTGTTGAGATTTGATGAAGTGCTGGATATCCAAACCAACTTTTCTAAAGATATTATTATTTATATATGTTCACTTTTCAAAATTTGATTGAAATAATTTAGTTGTATCAACTTTGACTTTCAAGATCTAAGATCAAGATTCAAATAACGGAAAAAGTAAAGAAAAAATGCATCATGATTTACTAGTTTTGTAATAGCTTACAACTGAACATAAATCAGTAATGAACATAAATAGGTATTAGACATAAATAGGAGATTGCAATAGTAATTTCTGTAGAGTAAGATAATCATTGTCATTATTATAGATGTGATGATGATGATGATCATCATCATCATCACATCTATAATAATGACAATGATTATCTTACTCTACAGAAATTACTATCCATTAACGATCACATGTTGACCATTGGAATTCTGGGAAAGGCGAGAATGATAGGATTCTCGATAGAATTCTTCCAATACTTAAAACCGCCAAACAATAATTGAAATTTCAAAATGTTCCATCAAAGCTTATATAGTACAAATAATGAATTTCTTCCCATGTTTTTAAAACATTTGCAAACGAAAGCAAATTTGTTCAATAAGCTTATCTATTCAATGAGAGAGAACATTGGAATAGTGACATGAAATGATGGTAAATGATTTATATTTAAACAAGTGAGAATAACTAGCTTTCTTTTCAATTAGGTAACAAATAAGAATTACTGAAATAATATGAAAAGAGATTATGGTGTATTTAGTATTGAACACTTATACTTAGTATAGAACACTATGGAAGGAAGAATTCAAATTTGAGGGAAGAAAATAAATATCTTTAGCAATTGGGTATGTGTATATATTTAAATATTAGTATTTACAGGAGGATAAAAAAGATGAAGTGTAGTATCTTCTACTGACCTAAAGTCAAGGATCCTCTTGTGGTTTCAAGTATTTCCGAATATGAGTAACAGTAATTTTCCCACCCAGAGTGCTAGGATGGCCGACATCTGTGAAGATCATACCTCTAAGGTAAGTGGATCTGAGTCTGACAGATGAATCAGATGAAGCCTTTCTGGATGAGTCAGTTGCATT
This sequence comes from Euprymna scolopes, assembly GCF_053919585.1. NCBI lineage: Eukaryota > Metazoa > Mollusca > Cephalopoda > Sepiida > Sepiolidae > Euprymna > Euprymna scolopes. The sequence continues at coordinate 68,108,635 of NC_136513.1, read as the reverse complement.
ATATTAACTCATAGAAGCATGAAGAGACCAGGTTAACACAGATGTGATTATGAAATCTGGAGCAGTGGAGAGGAGATTCTAGCAGCATAAGATATGATGAATTGCCAACTGCTGTGGTAGTCTTCATTGCTCAAAAACAACATCTGGTGTGCTGCATATGCAATAGAGGCAGGTAAAAACGAAAATGGAAATGTCTGGTAACAAGAAATATTGGTAGATCATTGAATTAAAGAAGTAACTCTACAATATATTTCTGGACTGAGCATATAGAGTTTTGCTTTCAATCAGTCGATGTTTGTAGCTTTCAAAATAAAGACACATTGTTGTCTTATTAGTCAGTATCAACTAAGTATCAACCTCTTTGACTTAACATCTCTTTGAACAAAGCGTTACGGTTGTTGTTGCTGCAGATATATATGCAATAGGTGTGGACATTCCTAAAGAATTTCTTTTGAAATAGAAATCTTAGGAATTCCAACAAGTATCCAATAAGATTATTTAGTAAATTACCAATCATATGAATTAGATTTGGAAAAAAAAAAACGTAGGAAATATATTGTTAGTTGTCATTTCTGGCCCAAAAGGAAGACTGTATGGTAACCTTGCAAGTTATATTCCTGGTTCAATGCACAATATAAGTATGTGTTCACTTTTCAGGACGACCATAATATTTTTAGGTATGTATTGACTATGTTGCACAGCAATGCCATGATGATCATATTGTTATTTCATAAGATTTTCTCCTGAGTTGAACAAATGATGTCGATGGGTGGTTATTTCTTCTGATTCATCAGTGCTTTTTCAGGTGACCCAGTTTCAAATATTCGTTGTTGTTTTGAAACTGTGCAGAAATTAATGATTTTCGATGCATTTTGACTTTTAAGGTTCCCTCTCTATGTACAAAATTTTCTAGCTAACCATTAATTTTTATAGAAGATTGTGGATGAAATAGCAGATGTGTTGAATGTAATTTATTTGAAAATATTATGTAAAAGAAACAGCTAATTCTTGGACAAATTAACATGGATAAAAATAGCAATAAATGTTAAATGTTGAGTGGAGGAAGTACATCTACTAGTAGATATTAACTAATATGTGGAAGAGGTCGGATATGATGTCACAAATTCTTAGAATGTGAGAAAATAGTCATAGAGTCTTAGTTGAGACAAGACTTGCTAAAAATTAAGCAATGTGCTCAAAACATAAGTCTCTCTCTCTCTCTCTCTCTCTCTCTCTCTCTCTCTCTCTCTCTCTCTCTCTCTCCCAACCTCCCTTTTGACCTTTCAGCTATAAGATAAACATTTGGGAATAAATCTTTTATGTTTATAAGAACATGCTTGAATTAATTGAATAATGTCAAATGGCTTTTATAACAGCGAATAGAATTGGATGGAGACAACATACACATACATGATGACAATGGTCAGCAATGAAAATATAATTTAAATTGATTAATTAATTATTAAATGACCGTTTAGGATTAAACTAGCCTTGGTGCCCGGCGTTGCCCAGGTGTTTGGAGGTGTGTGTTGAGCAAAGAAAAGAAAAGTGGTAGTAGGCAGGAAGGCTTGAATCCGTACCGCGAAGGAAGAAAAGAAAATGTAAAAAAAAAAAAAACACATGACGTCTTTGCCATTGCGTCCATCGTCAAACTGGAAGTGATGTAGATTTAAATTAAGGCTAGATAATCGAAAAGAGGGGGTGGCTTTCGAAAATATTGGCGGAAAAAAGCGACCCCCTCCCTGTAGAAAAGTGTTCAGTTGAGGGTGAAGAAATGAATGTTTTTTGGCCAATTTTTCGATATTTCTCATCCGAAGGGTCGAGTTTCAAAATGATACCAATCTTGTGAAAATCTGTCACCTCTCTCGAAAGTTTTTGTGAGACATACATACATTTAAGCAGACTGGTGAGATTTATATTATAGACTAGCCTGGGTGTTTGGAGGTGTGTGTTGAGCAAAAAAAAAAAGTGTTAGTAGGCAGGCATGCTCGAATGCATGACACAAAGGCAGAAAAGAAAATGAAAGAAAATCTGACATTTTACTGCTACTCCATGATGTGACCAGAAGTTCGGAACCTTAAAATCAGGCAAAGTCAATCCAACTGATTCGATGACTTGCAAAAATGGCTCACAAAAAATCGACCCCCTCCTTATAGAAAACTGCTCAGTTGAGGGTGAAAGAATTAATATTTTGGGCAAATGTTTTATATATGTCGTCTGAAACATTGAGCTTCAAAATGATACCGATCTCGTGAAAATCCGTCGCCTGTGTCAAAATTTTTAGGCAGACATACATACATACATGATGATTGCAACGTCTTGTCAGACGAGTGCCACTTCCTCAGACACTTAAAGTCCATGAGCTCATAAATGAATTCCATCGCCACAGAACCATTTTAATAGACAAATGCCTGAGGGAGTATCTATACACAGATGATGTTACAGAGTCTTAGCTTTGTACGACAACTAAGTCTCTCTCTCGGTTCAAAATGTTGAGATCCAGCAACAAGCAAGAGCAAGATAACCAGCAACAAGTTACTGCAGACCAGCTTAATGCGGGTACTGGTCTCCCACTTTATGTTTTTTTTAAATCAGATTTGCTTCTCCTAGAAAAGTTGCCTTCACCACGGCTTACAGAAGCCCTCTCCACCCCAACACACACATACACACACAAAAACACACACGGTGCTAGTTGGCTGTTGACCCCGAAAAAGGGTTCATTCGCCCTTTGGAAGGTCTTGTTTTTAATCCTTCAGGGAGACTAGCCACCGTCCTCACCAAACAAGTCTGGTGGGGGAACCAGTTTAGTCGTCGGTGACCCGACTATGAGGCAGGTAGTACTGGATTACATGGTACCAGTAGCATATGACATGACCTGACATACATACATACATACCTTTAAACAAAAAGGTGAGATTTATATTATAGATGGTTACATGCGGTCGTGATGATGATATTACAAGAAAAGATGAATCATTTTAAATTTGCAATAGTCAATAGAAAAAGCTAAATAATTCATAAATTCTAAGGGAGAAAGTTCAACTTGTGATAATTTATATGCGTGCGTGTGTGTAAACTGATAGGATAAATGTCATTTATGGAAGAAATTCTGAAATGCTTTGACTTTTTTTATTTATTTTAATTTTATTTATTTGAAACATGCTATATTGTCACTGGAGTGTAAAAAGTTACTGTGGTAGGTACCATATTTATAAGCAGCAACCTGTTGGGGAGTTATGCAGCAAGATGTTTGTTCATATTAGATTTAAATTCATGCATATTAATACTGCTGGAAGAACAGAGAGCAGGAAAAGAAATTCCAAAGGCAAGCAGTTTGAAGAAAAAATTATTAGAGTAAAAAATCTTCCTGCATTTATTGTACTCTTCAGTTAATGAGATTTAGCAACTAGTCTAGTAGGGGAGGGGGGTGTATTAAGGAAAAGAAGTGCAATCAGTTCATTGGAACACATTCTATGGAAGTACTTATAAAACAAGCACAGGGATGCAACACTGCAATGATGTGACAGTAGCTGGATGATGGCAGACAATGCGAGAGCTATTAAATTAGAGCTATTTAAATAAATCATTAACAGTCAGTCTATGATCGTCTCTGATTGGTCACTGTTGATTTAATTTTAGACATTTGTTAAAGTTAGGCAGACACATGTCATAACATATGACGCACGGGAATTTTTTTAGCCAGTTTTATTTTTCTGTTTAAATAAAGTCACTTCTTACATATTCTCATGCTTGGGAAAAAATCATATTCTCATATTTTATGAGTGTTAATCCTTTTGGATGCTGTCCTGGATGTTGTAAGAAGTAGACATGTGTGTGTTGGATGCTGTAAGTAATAAACATATGGAGTTAATTTGTATGCTAATTTTTTACTATGCTTACATAGCTTTTAAAAACACTGCTGATATGAAAGTCATTAAAAAGAGAAAAAAAGACAATAGCAACAACATCTAAGAAGGAGATATTACGGAATGGATCAACACAACTTGAAACGGGAGAGAAAGCAGTTGCACGTAGATTTTAACATACACGCATAACTTGAGAATTATGTTCAAGATATGAAAAGGAGTCTCTTTGTGTTAAGGTTGTTTTTTTAATTTCTTCCTCTGCATGGTCTTTGTGCTGATCATATGTTTCAGAATTTTTTAGATGAGGATTGATAATGTGTTTTAGTTGGATTATTTGGCTACTGTTCTCATCTTGAAAATTATTTTCACAACATTTGGCTGATGTAATTTCCTACTTTTTTGTTGAATCTTCAAGTTGAACTCGAGAATCTGTGTTAATCAAATTTAGTTATCCATATTTGGTCAGTTGTAGTCTATTACCTGAAAGAAAAATGGTCACTAGTAAAAGGATGTCACTCACTGCCGAGTATGATGCTCAGATGCTTCTTCTGAGCTTATGGCTTTTGAATTAATTTGATGTCATTTGTTGGTGCATGTTATTATTCCAGGCTCAGGCTTATTTTACCTGCGATCTTGTCATATGAATAGTGGTTATCTATTCCATACGTAGAAATACTAAGCATTATCACATAGTTTTGAGATGTTTACAGTAAAGACTGTTGATCAGCATTTGTTTCAATTGACCATTAAGCGTTTCTGGATCTCTTTGCATGTATAGAACATAACTTTACCAAAGTTTGGTATATCATCAATTTTTTGTCTTTTCTTTTTATTTAGGGTTGGAAATATTTACATTTTTAGAAAGATAATTCTTTTGTTCTTTTATTTTTTTACATTTTTAGAAAGATAATTTCTTTTGTTCTTTTTTTTTTCAAACTAGCGGGGATGCCCAAGTGTTTGGAGGTGTGCGTTGAGCAATAAAAAAAAAAAAAAAGTGGTAGTAGACAGGCAGACTCAAACCCGTACCGTGAAGGAGGAAAAGAACTTGAAAAAAAAAGAGGATAGTGAATTAAATGAGTTGGTAATTAACTTTTGTCCGGGTGGAGGATATTGGCACATGGACGAAATAAAAAAAACTAAAAAAAATAGATAAGGAGAGAGAGGTGGGATCGAACTCAAAAACATAGGATAATTAATCTTCCGCACTAACCATTAGGCCAAAGTTGATTATGCATTCAATGAGTTGGTAATTAAGTTAAGAATCATAGGAATCACCACGAATCTTTTAAACTGGCTGGGGGCCAATTTAGCTTCCCGCTTTCTGTCATTTTAATTATTTGTTTCCCCATGAGATCGTTTTTAATGTGTGGGGAAAAGCAGCTCCCTTAAATAGGAGGCACTCTGGCAGTATCCAAATAAATAGTACTTGTCCCAGTGTGAAGGATTTCCATACATTGATCCAAAAACCAATTACAGAATAGACACTGCCCGGGTGAAGGCCAGGCATTGGCGTTTGCATTCAAATAGTTTTGCTGTATTTATACGAAAAAGACAAACAAACAGCCGACACGATGGCATGGTGAGAATTTTGTTTAACTCAATCAAAAAAAAACATAGAGATGATTTCCATTTGCGAATGCGAGATATTACAATCTGGGAAGTATGTGAAAACTTCTCGCAGAATCTAACCGACGCAACCTTTTATATAATAGACTAGCATGGGTGTCCGGTGTTGCCTGAGTGTTTGAAAAAAAAAGTGTTAGTAGGCAGGCAGGCTTGAACCTGTGAAGCGAAGGAGGAAAAGAAAGTAAAAGAAAACACAACATCTTACTGTTACGCTACGAAGCCATAGGAAGTGAAATGCGTTCAAATTTAGCGAGGTCAATCAAAAAGTTGACTTGTTAAGTGAATGAGTTCACATAGGTGCAGAAATGAACATTGGCTGAAGGCCAGTTCAGCTTTCCGCCGTTTCATTTATTTGTTTCCCCACGATGTTGGGGAAACCAAGCTACCCCGAAAAAGGGGGCACTATCAAATGAATAGCAATTGTCTAATATGATCAACGCTAATTGCGTTTCTGGAGGTATTGGACGGAAAGCCAGGCAGCCTACTTCACTACATTTCCCTTTATTTATACGAAAAAGATGAACAAGCGTACGAAAGGACGAAATAGCGGGAACTTTTTAAAAGTCGATCAAAATAAATGTAGACAACGTCCATTCACAAATCGTAATTTAGAAAGTATATCATAATTTAGAAAGTATATCATAATTTAGAAAGTATATCATAATTTAGAAAGTATGTCATAATTAAGAAAGTATATCATAATTTAGAAAGTGTATCATAATTTAGAAAGTATATCATAATTTAGAAAGTATATCATAATTTAGAAAGTATATCATAATTTAGAAAGTATATCATAATTTAGATATCATAATTTAGAAAGTATATAATAATTTAGATACCATAATTTAGAAAGTATATCATAATTTAGAAGGTATATCATAATTTAGAAAGTACATCATAATTTAGAATGTATATCATAATTTAGAAAGTATATCATAATTTAGAAAGTATATCATAATTTAGAAAGTATATCATAATTTAGTAAAGAATATCATAATTTAGATATCATAATTTAGAAAGTATATAATAATTTAGATACCATAATTTAGAAAGTATATCATAATTTAGAAAGTATATCATAATTTAGAAAGTACATCATAATTTAGAATGTATATCATAATTAAGAAAGTATATCATAATTTAGAAAGTATATCATAATTTAGAAAGTATATCATAATTTAGATATCATAATTTAGAAAGTATATCATAATTTAGATATCATAATTTAGAAAGTATATCATAATTTAGATATCATAATTTAGAAAGTATATCATAATTTAGAAAGTATATCATAATTTAGATATCATAATTTAGAAAGTATATAATAATTTAGATACCATAATTTAGAAAGTATATCATAATTTAGAAGGTATATCATAATTTAGAACGTATATCATAATTTAGAAAGTATATCATAATTTAGAAAGTATATCATAATTTAGAAAGTATATCATAATGTAGATATCATAATTTAGAAAGTATATCATAATTTAGAAAGTATATCATAATTTAGAAAGTATATTATAATTTAGAAAGTATATCATAATTTAGAAAGTATATCATAATTTAGAAAGTATATAATAATTTAGATACCATAATTTAGAAAGTATATCATAATTTAGAAGGTATATCATAATTTAGAAAGTACATCATAATTTAGAATGTATATCATAATTTAGAAAGTATATCATAATTTAGAAAGTATATCATAATTTAGAAAGTATATCATAATTTAGAAAGTATATCATAATTTAGAAAGTATATCATAATTTAGAAAGTATATCATAATTAAGATACCATAATTTAGAAAGTATATAATAATTTAGATACCATAATTTAGAAAGTATATCATAATTTAGAAGGTATATCATAATTTAGAAAGTACATCATAATTTAGAATGTATATTATAATTTAGAAAGTATATCATAATTTAGAAAGTATATCATAATTTAGAAAGTATATCATAATTTAGAAAGGATATCATAATTTAGATATCATAATTTAGAAAGTATATAATAATTTAGATACCATAATTTAGAAAGTATATCATAATTTAGAAAGTATATCATAATTTAGAAAGTACATCATAATTTAGAATGTATATCATAATTTAGAAAGTATATCATAATTTAGAAAGTATATCATAATTTAGAAAGTATATCATAATTTAGACAGTATATCATAATTTAGAAAGTATATCATAATTTAGAAAGTATATCATAATTTAGATATCATAATTTAGAAAGTATATCATAATTTAGATATCATAATTTAGAAAGTATATAATAATTTAGATACCATAATTTAGAAAAGATATCATAATTTAGAAGGTATATCATAATTTAGAACGTATATCATAATTTAGAATGTATATCATAATTTAGAAAGTATATCATAATTTAGAAAGTATATCATAATGTAGATATCATAATTTAGAAAGTATATCATAATTTAGAAAGTATATCATAATTTAGAAAGTATATCATAATTTAGAAAGTATATCATAATTTAGAAAGAATATCATAATTTAGAAAGTATATCATAATTTAGAAAGTATATCATAATTTAGAAAGTATATAATAATTTAGATACCATAATTTAGAAAGTATATCATAATTTAGAAGGTATATCATAATTTAGAAAGTACATCATAATTTAGAATGTATATCATAATTTAGAAAGTATATCATAATTTAGAAAGTATATCATAATTTAGAAAGTATATCATAATTTAGAAAGTATATCATAATTTAGAAAGTATATAATAATTTAGATATCATAATTTAGAAAGTATATAATAATTTAGATACCATAATTTAGAAAGTATATCATAATTTAGAAAGTATATCATAATTTAGAAAGTACATCATAATTTAGAAAGTATATAATATTTTAGAAAGTATATCATAATTTAGAAAGTATATCATAATTTAGAAAGTATATCATAATTTAGATATCATAATTTAGAAAGTATATCATAATTTAGATATCATAATTTAGAAAGTATATCATAATTTAGATATCATAATTTAGAAAGTATATCATAATTTAGAAAGTATATCATAATTTAGATATCATAATTTAGAAAGTATATAATAATTTAGATACCATAATTTAGAAAGTATATCATAATTTGGAAGGTATATCATAAGTTAGAAAGTTCATCATACTTTAGAATGTATATCATAATTTAGAAAGTATATCATAATTTAGAAAGTATATCATAATTTAGAAAGTATATCATAATTTAGAAAGTATATCATAATTTAGATATCATAATTTCGAAGGTATATCATAATTTAGATATCATAATTTAGAAAGTATATCATAATTTAGATATCATAATTTAGAAAGTATATCATAATTTAGAAAGTATATCATAATTTAGATATCATAATTTAGAAAGTATATCATTATTTAGATACCATAATTTAGAAAGTATATCATAATTTAGAAGGTATATCATAATTTAGAAAGTATATCATAATTTAGAATGTATATCATAATTTAGAAAGTATATCATAATTTAGAAAGTATATCATAATGTAGATATCATAATTTAGAAAGTATATCATAATTTAGAAAGTATATCATAATTTAGAAAGTATATCATAATTTAAATATCATAATTTAGAAAGTATATCATAATTTTAATATCATAATTTAGAAAGTATATCATAATTTAGATATCATAATTTAGAAAGTATATCATAATTTAGAAAGTATATCATAATTTAGAAAGTATATAATCATTTAGAAAGTATATCATCATTTAGAAAGTATATCATAATTTAGATATCATAATTAAGAAAGTATATCATAATTTAGATATCATGATTTAGAAAGTATATCATAATTTAGAAAGTATATAATAATTTAGATATCATAATTTAGAAAGTATATCATAATTTAGAAAGTATATCATAATTGAGATACCATAATTTAGAAAGTATATCATAATTTAGAAAGTATATCATAATTTAGAAAGTATATCATAATTTAGATATCATAATTTAGAAAGTATATCATAATTTAGAAAGTATATCATAAGTTAGAAAGTATATCATAATTTAGAAAGTATATCATAATTTAGATATCATAATTTAGAAAGTATAAGGAAAGTTCTAAAGAATAGTAACGTGGTTGAGAGCCCCTCCCCGAAAAACCTTTTTGTGGACATACAAAAACGTGCATGACACTTTTGCTTTGTATATATATAGATTACCTATGCAATAAATATCATAATTTAGAAAGTATATCATAATTTAGAAAGTATATCATAATTTAGAAAGTATATCATAATTTAGAAAGTATATCATAATTTAGAAAGTATGTCATAATTAAGAAAGTATATCATAATTTAGAAAGTGTATCATAATTTAGAAAGTATATCATAATTTAGAAAGTATATCATAATTTAGAAAGTATATCATAATTTAGATATCATAATTTAGAAAGTATATAATAATTTAGATACCATAATTTAGAAAGTATATCATAATTTAGAAGGTATATTATAATTTAGAAAGTACATCATAATTTAGAATGTATATCATAATTTAGAAAGTATATCATAATTTAGAAAGTATATCATAATTTAGAAAGTATATCATAATGTGAAAAGGATATCATAATTTAGATATCATAATTTAGAAAGTATATAATAATTTAGATACCATAATTTAGAAAGTATATCATAATTTAGAAAGTATATCATAATTTAGAAAGTACATCATAATTTAGAATGTATATCATAATTTAGAAAGTATATCATAATTTAGAAAGTATATCATAATTTAGAAAGTATATCATAATTTAGAAAGTATATCATAATTTAGATATCATAATTTAGAAAGTATATCATAATTTAGATATCATAATTTAGAAAGTATATCATAATTTAGATATCATAATTTAGAAAGTATATCATAATTTAGAAAGTATATCATAATTTAGATATCATAATTTAGAAAGTATATAATAATTTAGATACCATAATTTAGAAAGTATATCATAATTTAGAAGGTATATCATAATTTAGAACGTATATCATAATTTAGAATGTATATCATAATTTAGAAAGTATATCATAATTTAGAAAGTATATCATAATGTAGATATCATAATTTAGAAAGTATATCATAATTTAGAAAGTATATCATAATTTAGAAAGTATATCATAATTAAGAAAGTATATCATAATTTAGAAAGTATATCATAATTTAGAAAGTATATCATAATTTAGAAAGTATATCATAATTTAGAAAGTATATCATAATTTAGATATCATAATTTAGAAAGTATATAATTTAGATACCATAATTTCGAAAGTATATCATAATTTAGAAAGGATATCATAATTTAGAAAGTACATCATAATTTAGAATTTATATCATAATTTAGAAAGTATATCATAATTTAGAAAGTATATCATAATTTAGAAAGTATATCATAATTTAGAAAGTATATCATAATTTAGAAAGTATATCATAATTTAGAAAGTATATCATAATTTAGATATCATAATTTAGAAAGTATATAATAATTTAGATACCATAATTTAGAAAGTATATCATAATTTAGAAGGTATATCATAATTTAGAAAGTACATCATAATTTAGAATGTATATCATAATTTAGAAAGTATATCATAATTTAGAAAGTATATCATAATTTAGAAAGTATATCATAATTTAGAAAGTATATCATAATGTAGATATCATAATTTAGAAAGTATATCATAATTTAGAAAGTATATCATAATTTAGAAAGTATATCATAATTAAGAAAGTATATCATAATTTAGAAAGTATATCATAATTTAGAAAGTATATCATAATTTAGAAAGTATATCATAATTTAGAAAGTATATCATAATTTAGATATCATAATTTAGAAAGTATATAATTTAGATACCATAATTTCGAAAGTATATCATAATTTAGAAAGGATATCATAATTTAGAAAGTACATCATAATTTAGAATGTATATCATAATTTAGAAAGTATATCATAATTTAGAAAGTATATCATAATTTAGAAAGTACATCATAATTTAGAATGTATATCATAATTTAGAAAGTATATCATAATTTAGAAAGTATATCATAATTTAGAAAGTATATCTAATTTAGAAAGTATATCATAATTTAGAAAGTATATCATAATTTAGATATCATAATTTAGAAAGTATATCATAATTTAGATATCATAATTTAGAAAGTATATCATAATTTAGATATCATAATTTAGAAAGTATATCATAATTTAGAAAGTATATCATAATTTAGATATCATAATTTAGAAAGTATATAATAATTTAGATACCATAATTTAGAAAGTATATCATAATTTAGAAGGTATATAATAATTTAGAACGTATATCATAATTTAGAATGTATATCATAATTTAGAAAGTATATCATAATTTAGAAAGTATATCATAATGTAGATATCATAATTTAGAAAGTATATCATAATTTAGAAAGTATATCATAATTTAGAAAGTATATAATAATTTAGAAAGTTTATCATAATTTAGAAAGTATATCATAATTTAGAAAGTATATCATAATTTAGAAAGTATATCATAATTTAGAAAGTATATCATGATTTAGATATCATAATTTAGAAAGTATATAATAATTTAGATACCATAATTTAGAAAGTATATCATAATTTAGAAGGTATATCATAATTTAGAAAGTATATCATAATTTAGAATGTATATCATAATTTAGAAAGTATATCATAATTTAGAAAGTATATCATAATGTAGATATCATAATTTAGAAACTATATCATAATTTAGACAGTATATCATAATTTAGAAAGTATATCATAATTTAAATATCATAATTTAGAAAGTATATGACAATTTTAATATCATAATTTAGAAAGTATATCATAATTTAGATATCATAATTTAGAAAGTATATCATAATTTAGAAAGTATATCATAATTTAGAAAGTATATAATCATTTAGAAAATATATCATCATTTAGAAAGTATATCATAATTTAGATATCATAATTTAGAAAGTATATCATAATTTAGATATCATGATTTAGAAAGTATATCATAATTTAGAAAGTATATCATAATTTAGATATCATAATTTAGAAAGTATATCATAATTTAGAAAGTATATCATAATTGAGATACCATAATTTAGAAAGTATATCATAATTTAGAAAGTATATCATAATTTAGAAAGTATATCATAATTTAGATATCATAATTTAGAAAGTATATCATAATTTAGAAAGTATATCATAAGTTAGAAAGTATATCATAATTTAGAAAGTATATCATAATTTAGATATCATAATTTAGAAAGTATAAGGAAAGTTCTAAAGAATAGTAACGTGGTTGAGAGCCCCTCCCCGAAAAACCTTTTTGTGGACATACAAAAACGTGCATGAGACTTTTGCTTTGTATATATATAGATTACCTATGCAATAAATATCATAATTTAGAATGTATATCATAATTTAGAAAGTATATCATAATTTAGAAAGTATATCATAATTTAGAAAGTATATCATAATTTAGAAAGTATGTCATAATTAAGAAAGTATATCATAATTTAGAAAGTATATCATAATTTAGAAAGTATATCATAATTTAGAAAGTATATCATAATTTAGAAAGTATATCATAATTTAGATATCATTATTTTGAAAGTATATAATAATTTAGATACCATAATTTAGAAAGTATATCATAATTTAGAAGATATATCATAATTTAGAAAGTACATCATAATTTAGAATGTATATCATAATTTAGAAAGTATATCATAATTTAGAAAGTATATCATAATTTAGAAAGTATATCATAATTTAGAAAGGATATCATAATTTAGATATCATAATTTAGAAAGTATATAATAATTTAGATACCATAATTTAGAAAGTATATCATAATTTAGAAAGTATATCATAATTTAGAAAGTACATCATAATTTAGAATGTATATCATAATTTAGAAAGTATATAATAATTTAGAAAGTATATCATAATTTAGAAAGTATATCATAATTTAGAAAGTATATCATAATTTAGATATCATAATTTAGAAAGTATATCATAATTTAGATATCATAATTTAGAAAGTATATCATAATTTAGATATCATAATTTAGAAAGTATATCATAATTTAGATACCATGATTTAGAAAGTATATCATAATTTAGAAGGTATATCATAATTTAGAACGTATATCATAATTTAGAATGTATATCATAATTTAGAAAGTATATCATAATTTAGAAAGTATATCATAATGTAGATATCATAATTTAGAAAGTATATCATAATTTAGAAAGTATATCATAATTTAGAAAGTATATCATAATTTAGAAAGTATATCATAATTTAGAAAGTATATAATTTAGATACCATAATTTAGAAAGTATATCATAATTTAGAAGGTATATCATAATTTAGAAAGTACATTATAATTTAGAATGTATATCATAATTTAGAAAGTATATCATAATTTAGAAAGTATATCATAATTTAGAAAGTATATCATAATTTAGAAAGTATATCATAATTTAGAAAGTATATCATAATTTAGAAAGTATATCATAATTTAGAAAGTATATCATAATTTAGAAAGTATATCATAATTTAGAAAGTATATCATAATTTAGATATCATAATTTAGAAAGTATATAATAATTTAGATACCATAATTTAGAAAGTATATCATAATTTAGAAGGTATATCATAATTTAGAAAGTACATCATAATTTAGAATGTATATCATAATTTAGAAAGTATATCATAATTTAGAAAGTATATTATAATTTAGAAAGTACATCATAATTTAGAATGTATATCATAATTTAGAAAGTATATCATAATTTAGAAAGTATATCATAATTTAGAAAGTATATCTAATTTAGAAAGTATATCATAATTTAGAATGTATATCATAATTTAGATATCATAATTTAGAAAGTATATCATAATTTAGATATAATAATTTAGAAAGTATATCATAATTTAGATATCATAATTTAGAAAGTATATCATAATTTAGAAAGTATATCATAATTTAGATATCATAATTTAGAAAGTATATAATAATTTAGATACCATAATTTAGAAAGTATATCATAATTTAGAAGGTATATCATAATTTAGAACGTATATCATAATTTAGAATGTATATCATAATTTAGAAAGTATATCATAATTTAGAAATATATCATAATGTAGATATCATAATTTAGAAAGTATATCATAATTTAGAAAGTATATCATAATTTAGAAAGTATATCATAATTTAGAAAGTATATCATAATTTAAAAAGTATATCATAATTTAGAAAGTATATCATAATTTAGATATCATAATTTAGAAAGTATATCATAATTTAGATACCATAATTTAGAAAGTATATCATAATTTAGAAGGTATATCATAATTTAGAAAGTACATCATAATTTAGAATGTATATCATAATTTAGAAAGTATATCATAATTTAGAAAGTATATCATAATTTAGAAAGTATATCATAATTTAGAAAGTATATCATAATTTAGAAAGTATATCATAATTTAGAAAGTATATCATAATTTAGATATCATAATTTAGAAAGTATATAATAATTTAGATACCATAATTTAGAAAGTATATCATAATTTAGAAAGTATATCATAATTTAGAAAGTACATCATAATTTAGAATGTATATCATAATTTAGAAAGTATATCATAATTTAGAAAGTATATCATAATTTAGAAAGTATATCATAATTTAGAAAGTATATCATAATTTAGAAAGTATATCATAATTTAGAAAGTATATCATAATTTAGATATCATAATTTAGAAAGTATATAATAATTTAGATACCATAATTTAGAAAGTATATCATAATTTAGAAAGTATATCATAATTTAGAAAGTACATCATAATTTAGAATGTATATCATAATTTAGAAAGTATATCATAATTTAGAAAGTATATCATAATTTAGAAAGTATATCATAATTTAGAAAGTATATCATAATTTAGATATCATAATTTAGAAAGTATATAATAATTTAGATATCATAATTTAGAAAGTATATCATAATTTAGAAAGTATATCATAATGTAGATATCATAATTTAGAAAGTATATAATAATTTAGATACCATAATTTAGAAAGTATATCATAATTTAGAAAGTATATCATAATTTAGATATCATAATTTAGAAAGTATATAATAATTTAGATACCATAATTTAGAAAGTATATCATAATTTAGAAGGTATATCATAATTTAGAAAGTACATCATAATTTAGAATGTATATCATAATTTAGAAAGTATATCATAATTAAGATACCATAATTTAGAAAGTATATAATAATTTAGATACCATAATTTTGAAAGTATACCATAATTTAGAAGGTATATCATAATTTAGAAAGTACATCATAATTTAGAATGTATATTATAATTTAGAAAGTATATCATAATTTAGAAAGGATATCATAATTTAGATATCATAATTTAGAAAGTATATAATAATTTAGATACCATAATTTAGAAAGTATATCATAATTTAGAAAGTATATCATAATTTAGAAAGTACATCATAATTTAGAATGTATATCATAATTTAGAAAGTATATCAAAATTTAGAAAGTATATCATAATTTAGACAGTATATCATAATTTAGAAAGTATATCATAATTTAGAAAGTATATCATAATTTAGATATCATAATTTAGAAAGTATATCATAATTTAGATATCATAATTTAGAAAGTATATAATAATTTAGATACCATAATTTAGAAAAGATATCATAATTTAGAAGGTATATCATAATTTAGAACGTATATCATAATTTAGAATGTATATCATAATTTAGAAAGTATATCATAATTTAGAAAATATATCATAATGTAGATATCATAATTTAGAAAGTATATCATAATTTAGAAAGTATATCATAATTTAGAAAGTATATCATAATTTAGAAAGTATATCATAATTTAGAAAGAATATCATAATTTAGAAAGTATATCATAATTTAGAAAGTATATCATAATTTAGAAAGTATATAATAATTTAGATACCATAATTTAGAAAGTATATCATAATTTAGAAGGTATATCATAATTTAGAAAGTACATCATAATTTAGAATGTATATCATAATTTAGAAAGTGTATCATAATTTAGAAAGTATATCATAATTTAGAAAGTATATCATAATTTAGAAAGTATATCATAATTTAGAAAGTATATAATAATTTAGATATCATAATTTAGAAAGTATATAATAATTTAGATACCATAATTTAGAAAGTATATCATAATTTAGAAAGTATATCATAATTTAGAAAGTACATCATAATTTAGAAAGTATATAATAATTTAGAAAGTATATCATAATTTAGAAAGTATATCATAATTTAGAAAGTATATCATAATTTAGATATCATAATTTAGAAAGTATATCATAATTTAGATATCATAATTTAGAAAGTATATCATAATTTAGATATCATAATTTAGAAAGTATATCATAATTTAGAAAGTATATCATAATTTAGATATCATAATTTAGAAAGTATATAATAATTTAGATACCATAATTTAGAA
Source organism: Euprymna scolopes (assembly GCF_053919585.1). Taxonomy (NCBI): domain Eukaryota; kingdom Metazoa; phylum Mollusca; class Cephalopoda; order Sepiida; family Sepiolidae; genus Euprymna; species Euprymna scolopes. The sequence continues at coordinate 68,091,526 of NC_136513.1, read as the reverse complement.
AGTATATCATAATTTGGAAGGTATATCATAATTTAGAAAGTTCATCATACTTTAGAATGTATATCATAATTTAGAAAGTATATCATAATTTAGAAAGTATATCATAATTTAGAAAGTATATCATAATTTAGAAAGTATATCATAATTTAGATATCATAATTTCGAAGGTATATCATAATTTAGATATCATAATTTAGAAAGTATATCATAATTTAGATATCATAATTTAGAAAGTATATCATAATTTAGAAAGTATATCATAATTTAGATATCATAATTTAGAAAGTATATAATAATTTAGATACCATAATTTAGAAAGTATATCATAATTTAGAAGGTATATCATAATTTAGAAAGTATATCATAATTTAGAATGTATATCATAATTTAGAAAGTATATCATAATTTAGAAAGTATATCATAATGTAGATATCATAATTTAGAAAGTATATCATAATTTAGAAAGTATATCATAATTTAGAAAGTATATCATAATTTAAATATCATAATTTAGAAAGTATATCATAATTTTAATATCATAATTTAGAAAGTATATCATAATTTAGATATCATAATTTAGAAAGTATATCATAATTTAGAAAGTATATCATAATTTAGAAAGTATATAATCATTTAGAAAGTATATCATCATTTAGAAAGTATATCATAATTTAGATATCATAATTTAGAAAGTATATCATAATTTAGATATCATGATTTAGAAAGTATATCATAATTTAGAAAGTATATAATAATTTAGATATCATAATTTAGAAAGTATATCATAATTTAGAAAGTATATCATAATTGAGATACCATAATTTAGAAAGTATATCATAATTTAGAAAGTATATCATAATTTAGAAAGTATATCATAATTTAGATATCATAATTTAGAAAGTATATCATAATTTAGAAAGTATATCATAAGTTAGAAAGTATATCATAATTTAGAAAGTATATCATAATTTAGATATCATAATTTAGAAAGTATAAGGAAAGTTCTAAAGAATAGTAACGTGGTTGAGAGCCCCTCCCCGAAAAACCTTTTTGTGGACATACAAAAACGTGCATGACACTTTTGCTTTGTATATATATAGATTACCTATGCAATAAATATCATAATTTAGAAAGTATATCATAATTTAGAAAGTATATCATAATTTAGAAAGTATATCATAATTTAGAAAGTATATCATAATTAAGAAAGTATGTCATAATTAAGAAAGTATATCATAATTTAGAAAGTGTATCATAATTTAGAAAGTATATCATAATTTAGAAAGTATATCATAATTTAGAAAGTATATCATAATTTATATATCATAATTTAGAAAGTATATAATAATTTAGATACCATAAGTTAGAAAGTATATCATAATTTAGAAGGTATATCATAATTTAGAAAGTACGTCATAATTTAGAATGTATATCATAATTTAGAAAGTATATCATAATTTAGAAAGTATATCATAATTTAGAAAGTATATCATAATGTGAAAAGGATATCATAATTTAGATATCATAATTTAATAATTTAGAAAGTATATAATAATTTAGATACCATAATTTAGAAAGTATATTATAATTTAGAAAGTATATCATAATTTAGAAAGTACATCATAATTTAGAATGTATATCATAATTTAGAAAGTATATCATAATTTAGAAAGTATATCATAATTTAGAAAGTATATCATAATTTAGAAAGTATATCATAATTTAGAAAGTATATCATAATTTAGATATCATAATTTAGAAAGTATATCATAATTTAGATATCATAATTTAGAAAGTATATCATAATTTAGATATCATAATTTAGAAAGTATATCATAATTTAGAAAGTATATCATAATTTAGATATCATAATTTAGAAAGTATATAATAATTTAGATACCATAATTTAGAAAGTATATCATAATTTAGAAGGTATATCATAATTTAGAACGTATATCATAATTTAGGATGTATATCATAATTTAGAAAGTATATCATAATTTAGAAAGTATATCATAATGTAGATATCATAATTTAGAAAGTATATCATAATTTAGAAAGTATATCATAATTTAGAAAGTATATCATAATTAAGAAAGTATATCATAATTTAGAAAGTATATCATAATTTAGAAAGTATATCATAATTTAGAAAGTATATCATAATTTAGAAAGTATATCATAATTTAGAAAGTATATCATAATTTAGATATCATAATTTAGAAAGTATATAATTTAGATACCATAATTTAGAAAGTATATCATAATTTAGAAAGGATATCATAATTTAGAAAGTACATCATAATTTAGAATGTATATCATAATTTAGAAAGTATATCATAATTTAGAAAGTATATCATAATTTAGAAAGTATATCATAATTTAGAAAGTATATCATAATTTAGAAAGTATATCATAATTTAGATATCATAATTTAGAAAGTATATAATAATTTAGATACCATAATTTAGAAAGTATATCATAATTTAGAAGGTATATCATAATTTAGAAAGTACATCATAATTTAGAATGTATATCATAATTTAGAAAGTATATCATAATTTAGAAAGTATATCATAATTTAGAAAGTATATCATAATTTAGAAAGGATATCATAATTTAGATATCATAATTTAGAAAGTATATAATAATTTAGATACCATAATTTAGAAAGTATATCATAATTTAGAAAGTATATCATAATTTAGAAAGTACATCATAATTTAGAATGTATATCATAATTTAGAAAGTATATCATAATTTAGAAAGTATATCATAATTTAGAAAGTATATCTAATTTAGAAAGTATATCATAATTTAGAAAGTATATCATAATTTAGATATCATAATTTAGAAAGTATATCATAATTTAGATATCATAATTTAGAAAGTATATCATAATTTAGATATCATAATTTAGAAAGTATATCATAATTTAGAAAGTATATCATAATTTAGATATCATAATTTAGAAAGTATATAATAATTTAGATACCATAATTTAGAAAGTATATCATAATTTAGAAGGTATATCATAATTTAGAACGTATATCATAATTTAGAATGTATATCATAATTTAGAAAGTATATCATAATTTAGAAAGTATATCATAATGTAGATATCATAATTTAGAAAGTATATAATAATTTAGAAAGTATATCATAATTTAGAAAATATATCATAATTTAGAAAGTATATCATAATTTAGAAAGTATATCATAATTTAGAAAGTATATCATAATTTAGAAAGTATATCATGATTTAGATATCATAATTTAGAAAGTATATAATAATTTAGATACCATAATTTAGAAAGTATATCATAATTTAGAAGGTATATCATAATTTAGAAAGTATATCATAATTTAGAATGTATATCATAATTTAGAAAGTATATCATAATTTAGAAAGTATATCATAATGTAGATATCATAATTTAGAAACTATATCATAATTTAGAAAGTATATCATAATTTAGAAAGTATATCATAATTTAAATATCATAATTTAGAAAGTATATGACAATTTTAATATCATAATTTAGAAAGTATATCATAATTTAGATATCATAATTTAGAAAGTATATCATAATTTAGAAAGTATATCATAATTTAGAAAGTATATAATCATTTAGAAAGTATATCATAATTTAGAAAGTATATCATAATTTAGATATCATAATTTAGAAAGTATATCATAATTTAGATATCATGATTTAGAAAGTATATCATAATTTAGAAAGTATATCATAATTTAGATATCATAATTTAGAAAGTATATCATAATTTAGAAAGTATATCATAATTGAGATACCATAATTTAGAAAGTATATCATAATTTAGAAAGTATATCATAATTTAGAAAGTATATCATAATTTAGATATCATAATTTAGAAAGTATATCATAATTTAGAAAGTATATCATAAGTTAGAAAGTATATCATAATTTAGAAAGTATATCATAATTTAGATATCATAATTTAGAAAGTATAAGGAAAGTTCTAAAGAATAGTAACGTGGTTGAGAGCCCCTCCCCGAAAAACCTTTTTGTGGACATACAAAAACGTGCATGACACTTTTGCTTTGTATATATATAGATTACCTATGCAATAAATATCATAATTTAGAAAGTATATCATAATTTAGAAAGTATATCATAATTTAGAAAGTATATCATAATTTAGAAAGTATATCATAATTTAGAAAGTATGTCATAATTAAGAAAGTATATCATAATTTAGAAAGTATATCATAATTTAGAAAGTATATCATAATTTAGAAAGTATATCATAATTTAGAAAGTATATCATAATTTAGATATCATTATTTTGAAAGTATATAATAATTTAGATACCATAATTTAGAAAGTATATCATAATTTAGAAGGTATATCATAATTTAGAAAGTACATCATAATTTAGAATGTATATCATAATTTAGAAAGTATATCATAATTTAGAAAGTATATCATAATTTAGAAAGTATATCATAATTTAGAAAGGATATCATAATTTAGATATCATAATTTAGAAAGTATATAATAATTTAGATACCATAATTTAGAAAGTATATCATAATTTAGAAAGTATATCATAATTTAGAAAGTACATCATAATTTAGAATGTATATCATAATTTAGAAAGTATATAATAATTTGGAAAGTATATCATAATTTAGAAAGTATATCATAATTTAGAAAGTATATCATAATTTAGATATCATAATTTAGAAAGTATATCATAATTTAGATATCATAATTTAGAAAGTATATCATAATTTAGATATCATAATTTAGAAAGTATATCATAATTTAGAAAGTATATCATAATTTAGATATCATAATTTAGAAAGTATATCATAATTTAGATACCATAATTTAGAAAGTATATCATAATTTAGAAGGTATATCATAATTTAGAACGTATATCATAATTTAGAATGTATATCATAATTTAGAAAGTATATCATAATTTAGAAAGTATATCATAATTTAGAAAGTATATCATAATTTAGAAAGTATATCATAATTTAGAAAGTATATAATAATTTAGATATCATAATTTAGAAAGTATATAATAATTTAGATACCATAATTTAGAAAGTATATCATAATTTAGAAAGTATATCATAATTTAGAAAGTACATCATAATTTAGAAAGTATATAATAATTTAGAAAGTATATCATAATTTAGAAAGTATATCATAATTTAGAAAGTATATCATAATTTAGATATCATAATTTAGAAAGTATATCATAATTTAGATATCATAATTTAGAAAGTATATCATAATTTAGATATCATAATTTAGAAAGTATATCATAATTTAGAAAGTATATCATAATTTAGATATCATAATTTAGAAAGTATATAATAATTTAGATACCATAATTTAGAAAGTATATCATAATTTGGAAGGTATATCATAATTTAGAAAGTTCATCATACTTTAGAATGTATATCATAATTTAGAAAGTATATCATAATTTAGAAAGTATATCATAATTTAGAAAGTATATCATAATTTAGAAAGTATATAATAATTTAGATATCATAATTTCGAAGGTATATCATAATTTAGATATCATAATTTAGAAAGTATATCATAATTTAGATATCATAATTTAGAAAGTATATCATAATTTAGAAAGTATATCATAATTTAGATATCATTATTTAGAAAGTATATAATAATTTAGATACCATAATTTAGAAAGTATATCATAATTTAGAAGGTATATCACAATTTAGAAAGTATATCATAATTTAGAATGTATATCATAATTTAGAAAGTATATCATAATTTAGAAAGTATATCATAATGTAGATATCATAATTTAGAAAGTATATCATAATTTAGAAAGTATATCATAATTTAGAAAGTATATCATAATTTAAATATCATAATTTAGAAAGTATATCATAATTTTAATATCATAATTTAGAAAGTATATCATAATTTAGATATCATAATTTAGAAAGTATATCATAATTTAGAAAGTATATCATAATTTAGAAAGTATATAATCATTTAGAAAGTATATCATCATTTAGAAAGTATATCATAATTTAGATATCATAATTTAGAAAGTATATCATAATTTAGATATCATGATTTAGAAAGTATATCATAATTTAGAAAGTATATAATAATTTAGATATCATAATTTAGAAAGTATATCATAATTTAGAAAGTATATCATAATTGAGATACCATAATTTAGAAAGTATATCATAATTTAGAAAGTATATCATAATTTAGAAAGTATATCATAATTTAGATATCATAATTTAGAAAGTATATCATAATTTAGAAAGTATATCATAAGTTAGAAAGTATATCATAATTTAGAAAGTATATCATAATTTAGATATCATAATTTAGAAAGTATAAGGAAAGTTCTTAAGAATAGTAACGTGGTTGAGAGCCCCTCCCCGAAAAACCTTTTTGTGGACATACAAAAACGTGCATGACACTTTTGCTTTGTATATATATAGATTACCTATGCAATAAATATCATAATTTAGAAAGTATATCATAATTTAGAAAGTATATCATAATTTAGAAAGTATATCATAATTTAGAAAGTATATCATAATTTAGAAAGTATGTCATAATTAAGAAAGTATATCATAATTTAGAAAGTGTATCATAATTTAGAAAGTATATCATAATTTAGAAAGTATATCATAATTTAGAAAGTATATCATAATTTAGATATCATAATTTAGAAAGTATATAATAATTTAGATACCATAATTTAGAAAGTATATCATAATTTAGAAGGTATATCATAATTTAGAAAGTACATCATAATTTAGAATGTATATCATAATTTAGAAAGTATATCATAATTTAGAAAGTATATCATAATTTAGAAAGTATATCATAATGTGAAAAGGATATCATAATTTAGATATCATAATTTAGAAAGTATATAATAATTTAGATACCATAATTTAGAAAGTATATCATAATTTAGAAAGTATATCATAATTTAGAAAGTACATCATAATTTAGAATGTATATCATAATTTAGAAAGTATATCATAATTTAGAAAGTATATCATAATTTAGAAAGTATATCATAATTTAGAAAGTATATCATAATTTAGAAAGTATATCATAATTTAGATATCATAATTTAGAAAGTATATCATAATTTAGATATCATAATTTAGAAAGTATATCATAATTTAGATATCATAATTTAGAAAGTATATCATAATTTAGAAAGTATATCATAATTTAGATATCATAATTTAGAAAGTATATAATAATTTAGATACCATAATTTAGAAAGTATATCATAATTTAGAAGGTATATCATAATTTAGAATATATATCATAATTTAGAATGTATATCATAATTTAGAAAGTATATCATAATTAAGAAAGTATATCATAATGTAGATATCATAATTTAGAAAGTATATCATAATTTAGAAAGTATATCATAATTTAGAAAGTATATCATAATTAAGAAATAATATCATAATTTAGAAAGTATATCATAATTTAGAAAGTATATCATAATTTAGAAAGTATATCATAATTTAGAAAGTATATCATAATTTAGAAAGTATATCATAATTTAGATATCATAATTTAGAAAGTATATAATTTAGATACCATAATTTAGAAAGTATATCATAATTTAGAAAGGATATCATAATTTAGAAAGTACATCATAATTTAGAATGTATATCATAATTTAGAAAGTATATCATAATTTAGAAAGTATATCATAATTTAGAAAGTATATCATAATTTAGAAAGTATATCATAATTTAGATATCATAATTTAGAAAGTATATAATAATTTAGATACCATAATTTAGAAAGTATATCATAATTTAGAAGGTATATCATAATTTAGAAAGTACATCATAATTTAGAATGTATATCATAATTTAGAAAGTATATCATAATTTAGAAAGTATATCATAATTTAGAAAGTATATCATAATTTAGAAAGGATATCATAATTTAGATATCATAATTTAGAAAGTATATAATAATTTAGATACCATAATTTAGAAAGTATATCATAATTTAGAAAGTATATCATAATTTAGAAAGTACATCATAATTTAGAAGGTATATCATAATTTTGAAAGTATATCATAATTTAGAAAGTATATCATAATTAAGAAAGTATATCTAATTTAGAAAGTATATCATAATTTAGAAAGTATATCATAATTTAGATATCATAATTTAGAAAGTATATCATAATTTAGATATCATAATTTAGAAAGTATATCATAATTTAGATATCATAATTTAGAAAGTATATCATAATTTAGAAAGTATATCATAATTTAGATATCATAATTTAGAAAGTATATAATAATTTAGATACCATAATTTAGAAAGTATATCATAATTGAGAAGGTATATCATAATTTAGAACGTATATCATAATTTAGAATGTATATCATAATTTAGAAAGTATATCATAATTTAGAAAGTATATCATAATGTAGATATCATAATTTAGAAAGTATATCATAATTTAGAAAGTATATCATAATTTAGAAAGTATATCATAATTTAGAAAGTATATCATAATTTAGAAGGTATATCATAATTTAGAAAGTATATCATAATTTAGAATGTATATCATAATTTAGAAAGTATATCATAATTTAGATATCATAATTTAGAAAGTATATCATAATTTAGAAAGTATATCATAATTTAGAAAGTATATAATCATTTAGAAAGTATATCATCATTTAGAAAGTATATCATAATTTAGATATCATAATTTAGAAAGTATATCATAATTTAGATATCATGATTTAGAAAGTATATCATAATTTAGAAAGTATATCATAATTTAGATATCATAATTTAGAAAGTATATCATAATTTAGAAAGTATATCATAATTGAGATACCATAATTTAGAAAGTATATCATAATTTAGAAAGTATATCATAATTTAGAAAGTATATCATAATTTAGATATCATAATTTAGAAAGTATATCATAATTTAGAAAGTATATCATAAGTTAGAAAGTATATCATAATTTAGAAAGTATATCATAATTTAGATATCATAATTTAGAAAGTATAAGGAAAGTTCTAAAGAATAGTAACGTGGTTGAGAGCCCCTCCCCGAAAAACCTTTTTGTGGACATACAAAAACGTGCATGAGACTTTTGCTTTGTATATATATATAGATTACCTATGCAATAAATATCATAATTTAGAAAGTATATCATAATTTAGAAAGTATATCATAATTTAGAAAGTATATCATAATTTAGAAAGTATATCATAATTTAGAAAGTATGTCATAATTAAGAAAGTATATCATAATTTAGAAAGTATATCATAATTTAGAAAGTATATCATAATTTAGAAAGTATATCATAATTTAGAAAGTATATCATAATTTAGATATCATTATTTTGAAAGTATATAATAATTTAGATACCATAATTTAGAAAGTATATCATAATTTAGAAGGTATATCATAATTTAGAAAGTACATCATAATTTAGAATGTATATCATAATTTAGAAAGTATATCATAATTTAGAAAGTATATCATAATTTAGAAAGTATATCATAATTTAGAAAGGATATCATAATTTAGATATCATAATTTAGAAAGTATATAATAATTTAGATACCATAATTTAGAAAGTATATCATAATTTAGAAAGTATATCATAATTTAGAAAGTACATCATAATTTAGAATGTATATCATGATTTAGAAAGTATATAATAATTTAGAAAGTATATCATAATTTAGAAAGTATATCATAATTTAGAAAGTATATCATAATTTAGATATCATAATTTAGAAAGTATATCATAATTTAGATATCATAATTTAGAAAGTATATCATAATTTAGATATCATAATTTAGAAAGTATATCATAATTTAGAAAGTATATCATAATTTAGATATCATAATTTAGAAAGTATATCATAATTTAGATACCATAATTTAGAAAGTATATCATAATTTAGAAGGTATATCATAATTTAGAACGTATATCATAATTTAGAATGTATATCATAATTTAGAAAGTATATCATAATTTAGAAAGTATATCATAATGTAGATATCATAATTTAGAAAGTATATCATAATTTAGAAAGTATATCATAATTTAGAAAGTATATCATAATTTAGAAAGTATATCATAATTTAGAAAGTATATAATTTAGATACCATAATTTAGAAAGTATATCATAATTTAGAAGGTATATTATAATTTAGAAAGTACATTATAATTTAGAATGTATATCATAATTTAGAAAGTATATCATAATTTAGAAAGTATATCATAATTTAGAAAGTATATCATAATTTAGAAAGTATATCATAATTTAGAAAGTATATCATAATTTAGAAAGTATATCATAATTTAGAAAGTATATCATAATTTAGAAAGTATATCATAATTTAGATATCATAATTTAGAAAGTATATAATAATTTAGATACCATAATTTAGAAAGTATATCATAATTTAGAAGGTATATCATAATTTAGAAAGTACATCATAATTTAGAATGTATATCATAATTTAGAAAGTATATCATAATTTAGAAAGTATATTATAATTTAGAAAGTACATCATAATTTAGAATGTATATCATAATTTAGAAAGTATATCATAATTTAGAAAGTATATCATAATTTAGAAAGTATATCTAATTTAGAAAGTATATCATAATTTAGAATGTATATCATAATTTAGATATCATAATTTAGAAAGTATATCATAATTTAGATATAATAATTTAGAAAGTATATCATAATTTAGATATCATAATTTAGAAAGTATATCATAATTTAGAAAGTATATCATAATTTAGATATCATAATTTAGAAAGTATATAATAATTTAGATACCATAATTTAGAAAGTATATCATAATTTAGAAGGTATATCATAATTTAGAACGTATATCATAATTTAGAATGTATATCATAATTGAGAAAGTATATCATAATTTAGAAATATATCATAATGTAGATATCATAATTTAGAAAGTATATCATAATTTAGAAAGTATATCATAATTTAGAAAGTATATCATAATTTAGAAAGTATATCATAATTTAAAAAGTATATCATAATTTAGAAAGTATATCATAATTTAGATATCATAATTTAGAAAGTATATCATAATTTAGATACCATAATTTAGAAAGTATATCATAATTTAGAAGGTATATCATAATTTAGAAAGTACATCATAATTTAGAATGTATATCATAATTTAGAAAGTATATCATAATTTAGAAAGTATATCATAATTTAGAAAGTATATCATAATTTAGAAAGTATATCATAATTTAGAAAGTATATCATAATTTAGAAAGTATATCATAATTTAGATATCATAATTTAGAAAGTATATAATAATTTAGATACCATAATTTAGAAAGTATATCATAATTTAGAAAGTATATCATAATTTAGAAAGTACATCATAATTTAGAATGTATATCATAATTTAGAAAGTATATCATAATTTAGAAAGTATATCATAATTTAGAAAGTATATCATAATTTAGAAAGTATATCATAATTTAGATATCATAATTTAGAAAGTATATCATAATTTAGATATCAAATTTTAGAAAGTATATCATAATTTAGATATCATAATTTAGAAAGTATATCATAATTTAGAAAGTATATCATAATGTAGATATTATAATTTAGAAAGTATATAATAATTTAGATACCATAATTTAGAAAGTATATCATAATTTGGAAGGTATATCATAATTTAGAAAGTTCATCATAATTTAGAATGTATATCATAATTTAGAAAGTATATCATAATTTAGAAAGTATATCATAATTTAGAAAGTATATCATAATTTAGAAAGTATATCATAATTTAGAAAGTATATCATAATTTAGATATCATAATTTAGAAGGTATATCATAATTTAGATATCATAATTTAGAAAGTATATCATAATTTAGATATCATAATTTAGAAAGTATATCATAATTTAGAAAGTATATCATAATTTAGATATCATAATTTAGAAAGTATATCATAATTTAGATACCATAATTTAGAAAGTATATCATAATTTAGAAGGTATATCATAATTTAGAAAGTATATCATAATTTAGAATGTATATCATAATTTAGAAAGTATATCATAATTTAGAAAGTATATCATAATGTAGATATCATAATTTAGAAACTATATCATAATTTAGAAAGTATATCATAATTTAGAAAGTATATCATAATTTAGAAAGTATATCTAATTTAGAAAGTATATCATAATTTAGAATGTATATTATAATTTAGATATCATAATTTAGAAAGTATATCATAATTTAGATATCATAATTTAGAAAGTATATCATAATTTAGATATCATAATTTAGAAAGTATATCATAATTTAGAAAGTATATCATAATTTAGATATCATAATTTAGAAAGTATATAATAATTTTGATACCATAATTTAGAAAGTATATCATAATTTAGAAGGTATATCATAATTTAGAACGTATATCATAATTTAGAATGTATATCATAATTTGAAAGTATATCATAATTTAGAAAGTATATCATAATGTAGATATCATAATTTAGAAAGTATATCATAATTTAGAAAGTATATCATAATTTAGAAAGTATATCATAATTTAGAAAGTATATCATAATTTAGAAAGTATATCATAATTTAGAAAGTATATCATAATTTAGAAAGTATATCATAATTTAGAAAGTATATCATAATTTAGATATCATAATTTAGAAAGTATATCATAATTTAGATACCATAATTTAGAAAGTATATCATAATTTAGAAGGTATATCATAATTTAGAAAGTACATCATAATTTAGAATGTATATCATAATTTAGAAAGTATATCATAATTTAGAAAGTATATCATAATTTAGAAAGTATATCATAATTTAGAAAGTATATCATAATTTAGATATCATAATTTAGAAAGTATATAATAATTTAGATACCATAATTTAGAAAGTATATCATAATTTAGAAAGTATATCATAATTTAGAAAGTACATCATAATTTAGAATGTATATCATAATTTAGAAAGTATATCATAATTTAGAAAGTATATCATAATTTAGAAAGTATATCATAATTTAGAAAGTATATCATAATTTAGATATCATAATTTAGAAAGTATATCATAATTTAGATATCATAATTTTGAAAGTATATCATAATTTAGATATCATAATTTAGAAAGTATATCATAATTTAGAAAGTATATCATAATGTAGATATCATAATTTAGAAAGTATATAATAATTTAGATACCATAATTTAGAAAGTATATCATAATTTGGAAGGTATATCATAATTTAGAAAGTTCATCATAATTTAGAATGTATATACTAATTTAGAAAGTATATCATAATTTAGAAAGTATATCATAATTTAGAAAGTATATCATAATTTAGAAAGTATATCATAATTTAGAAAGTATATCATAATTTAGATATCATAATTTAGAAGGTATATCATAATTTAGATATCATAATTTAGAAAGTATATCATAATTTAGATATCATAATTTAGAAAGTATATCATAATTTAGAAAGTATATCATAATTTAGATATCATAATTTAGAAAGTATATCATAATTTAGATACCATAATTTAGAAAGTATATCATAATTTAGAAGGTATATCATAATTTAGAAAGTATATCATAATTTAGAATGTATATCATAATTTAGAAAGTATATCATAATTTAGAAAGTATATCATAATGTAGATATCATAATTTAGAAACTATATCATAATTTAGAAAGTATATCATAATTTAGAAAGTATATCATAATTTAGATATCATAATTTAGAAAGTATATCATAATTTAAATATCATAATTTAGAAAGTATATCATAATTTAGATATCATAATTTAGAAAGTATATCATAATTTAGAAAGTATATCATAATTTAGAAAGTATATAATCATTTAGAAAGTATATCATCATTTAGAAAGTATATCATAATTTAGATATCATAATTTAGAAAGTATATCATAATTTAGATATCATAATTTAGAAAGTATATCATAATTTAGAAAGTATATCATAATTTAGATATCATAATTTAGAAAGTATATCATAATTTAGAAAGTATATCATAATTGAGATACCATAATTTAGAAAGTATATCATAATTTAGAAAGTATATCATAATTTAGAAAGTATATCATAATGTAGATATCATAATTTAGAAAGTATATCATAATTTAGAAAGTATATCATAAGTTAGAAAGTATATCATAATTTAGAAAGTATATCATAATTTAGATATCATAATTTAGAAAGTATAAGGAAAGTTCTAAAGAATAGTAACGTGGTTGAGAGCCCCTCCCCGGAAAACCTTTTTGTGGACATACAAAAACGT